>NC_135220.1:23160353-23182853 GCF_052324685.1 Brachyhypopomus gauderio | reverse complement strand
TGAAGGGGGTGTGGCACAAGCTGGTGAAGGGGGTGTGGCACAAAATGGTGAAGGGGGTGTGGTTTAAGGTGGTGAAGGGGGTGTGGCACAAGCTGGTGAAGGGGGTGTGGCACAAAATGGTGAAGGGGTGTGGCACAAGATGGTTAAGGGGGTGTGGCACAAGCTGGTGTAGGGGGTGTGGCACAAAATAGTGAAGGGGGTGTGGAACAAGCTGGTGAAGGGGGTGTGGCACAAAATGGTGAAGGGGTGTGGCACAAAATGGTGAAGGGGGTGTGGCACAAAATGGTGAAGGGGGTGTGGCACAAGCTGGTGAAGGGGGTGTGGCACAAGATGGCGAAGGGGGTGTGGCACAAGATGGCGAAGGGGGTGTGGCACAAAATGGTGAAGGGGGTGTGGAACAAGCTGGTGAAGGGGGTGTGGCACAAAATGGTGAAGGGGGTGTGGCACAAGCTGGTGAAGGGGGTGTGGCACAAGATGGCGAAGGGGGTGTGGCACAAAATGGTGAAGGGGGTGTGGCACAGGTGCTGCCCAGCAGTTCCAGCCTGTGGAGCTAAAACACAGGCTTCTCCAGCCAGGGGCTCTAGTGGTTTTTGGGCACAGATGCTGGGGGGAGACATCTGTTCACTTTGTTGGCTGGATCTGTGCTGGTCAGCCTAGTGTCGGTGCTCTGACCCAATAGGCTGGAGGTGGAGGTAGAGGATTTTCAGTCTCAGGAAATTGCTGTGAATATACACAGGCGCTCATCCCTGTACTGTTACAATCAAATCTGTGTGGCGTTTCAATTGTGTTAGTCAATTCATTACTGGAAGCAAAGTGTTTATTAGTAATAGGAAACAACTTATTGCAGAGAGGAATGTTATGTGCTGGGTGCTTAACTTTTAAATAAAATCAAATCTAAAAGAATCATGTGTCATTGCAGGACTGAAAAACTGAAGGACTCAGAATTATTTACGTCTCAAACTAGACAAAGCAAAGATAAAATAATTAATCAAATGTTTTTTACTGTAAACAGCTACACACTGGTCACTTCACAGCTTCTGTTCTATTTCTTACAGTCTAATACAGTCATTACCCGATGAAAGGGCTCGTCACTGGAGAGTCTTGTTCCAGCAAAGTTGTTTTGAATTCCTTTTTTCTCAGAAGATGAAAAATGACATTCAAAGACAAATTATTTTCCGTGTTGCCTCCTAGCTGTATTCACTCTGTGTTGTTGAGGCTTCAGTGAGTGGTGTGATGTTTTAAGTGAGAAAAATACTCAGACATTAGCCTACTGTAATCAAGCATAATCGGTTGATTGGTGATTCAGTCATGATGACGATGGCATTTTAACACATTATACTCGCCTGTGGTTAATTAACCTCTGTAAGCCTGTCAGTTTGGCTTTCATGGTGTATGTTTTTGAATCCATAGATGAAGTGTATGATGGAGTATTTTTAACCTTTTCTTTCTTTTTCTTGTCTAGGTGAGTGATGTCAACACACACCGCTTTCCAGACTCTCCTGTAGTGAGTGCGCCTCCTTCGTCTTTCCCAGCGGTCATTAGCCCATCCTCCTTGCAGGGTTGCCGTCTTTTCTTCATTTACACCTCCACTCCTCCTCCTCCCTCTCTTTTCTGTCTCCCACTTTCCCTCTCCTTCTACTCTTTCTTGGTTTTCTCATCCTTCTTTTCTTTTTATTTTCATCTCTCTTCCTCTCTCGTGTGCTCTCGTGTGCTTGTATCCCTGAGTTTGTTCCTCCCCCTGGTCCTGTCTTCCTCCCTCTGGACGTGTGTTGGGGGAGGGGAGGGCGGGGTGGTGGAGTGGTGCCTCCGCCCGCTCCGTCTCGGTGATGGAGCGAATAGGCTGAAGCAGATAATGGGAACTTTATGGTCATCCTGGACAGGCAGAGAGCACATGCTTCCCCTCCGATTTATCAGCACTGATTACCATAGATCTCTGGGTCACACACACACACACACACACACACACACACACACACACACACACACACACACACAAACAAACACACACATACATGCACGCACGGCACAATCACAGAGAGGACCAACTGAGGACTCACTGCAGAGATCCGCATCTCCTACACCTGTACGAGCATTTCTCAGAATTAGCTCGGTCTATATCAGATTAAAGACTTCGGTACTTTAATCATTGAAATACCTTCTGTATCTTGTGTGTGATGTTTGCGATTGTGTCTGCACAGTTGGGCGTGCATCTGATCACTGTGGTGGTGTGAGGTGGGGTCCGGGTGTGACTCGTGTGAGGTGTTCAGGAGAGTGCACTGAGGAGAGGCTCGCCCATCCTGTGACCCCATCGACTGTGCCTGAAGCTGCTTAATATGGACATAGAAACTGGTTTTGGAAGAAGAAACCTCATAACCCCTGTGTGTGTGTGTGTGTGTGTGTGTGTGTGTGTGTGTGTGTGTGTGTGTGTGTGTGTGTGTGTGTGTGTGTGTGTGTGTGTGTGTGTGTGTGTGTGTGTGTGCGTGCGTGTGTGTGTGCGTGCAAGCGCATGCGTGTGTGTGTGTGTGTGGATATGGGCAATAATTATCGGCCCAAGGACACAGCATTTTGACCTCTGCACTCAGTGAGTAAATTCAGAGAAGGTGTGTGTGTGTGTGTGTGTCCCAGTGTGTGTGTGTCCCAGTATGTGTCTGTGTCCCAGTGTGTGTCTGTGTCTCATTGTGCCTGTGTGCCCTCACCGATGCCTGTGTGTGTTCCAGTGTGTTTGTGTGTGTGTCCCAGTGTGTGCAAATGTATGTGTTGGTGTGTGTCCAAGTGTGTGTGTGTCCCAGTCTGTGTGTGTGCTGGGCGTGGCTCGGCTAGCCGCCAGGTCTGTGCTGTGGAATTGAGGCAATAATGAGACTTTGGCAGAGATAACCCTTATCAGTGTGCACTCTTATTGCCATGACCCTTTTCCCATACTCCCTAGTCTCTCTATTAAAGACCCCCCCCCCCCCCCCACACACACACACACACACCCACACACACACACACACCATAAGCTGGGTCTGATACCGCGCTGGGCTCTAGAGCTGTACTGCTGTTGAGATCTTCAGGTGCTGTGGGCGCTCTGGGTGAATATGCTGCACCTGTGGGCGTGGCCATTCTACTACTGGTCACTAAGTATCCTGCTTGGATATTGTCTTAGCCTCCCTGCCTATTGGCTGAAAGCTTTTGGGGGACATAGTGGTGGTCACTGAGTTCACCCAGGGATAGAGGCCCTGTTGAAGTGGGCTTGCGATCCACAGAAACAACCCCCACTGAGCCGTGCTGACCACCTGTCATGTCACTGACACAGGATTCTACACAGGTGATCACACACAGACTTCTACACAGGTGATCACACACAGACTTTTACACAGGTGATCACATACAGGCTTCTACACAGGTGATCACACACAGACTTTTACACAGGTGATCACATACAGGCTTCTACACAGGTGATCACACACAGGCTTCTTCTACACAGGTGATCACATACAGGCTTCTACACAGGTGATCACATACAGGCTTCTACACAGGTGATCACACACAGGCTTCAACACAGGTGATCACACACAGGCTTCAACACAGGTGATCACACACAGGCTTCTTCTACACAGGTGATCACATACAGGCTTCTACACAGGTGATCACATACAGGCTTCTACACAGGTGATCACACACAGGCTTCAACACAGGTGATCACACACAGGCTTCAACACAGGTGATCACACACAGACTTTTACACAGGTGATCACATACAGGCTTCTACACAGGTGATCACATACAGTCTTCAACACAGGTGATCACATACAGGCTTCAACACAGGTGATCACACACAGGCTTCAACACAGGTGATCACATACAGGCTTCAACACAGGTGATCACATACAGGCTTCAACACAGGTGATCACATACAGGCTTCTACACAGGTGATCACACACAGGCTTTTACACAGGTGATCACATACAGGCTTCAACACAGGTGATCACACACAGGCTTCAACACAGGTGATCACACACAGGCTTCTTCTACACAGGTGATCACATACAGGCTTCTACACAGGTGATCACATACAGGCTTCTACACAGGTGATCACACACAGGCTTCAACACAGGTGATCACATACAGGCTTCAACACAGGTGATCACACACAGGCTTCAACACAGGTGATCACATACAGGCTTCTACACAGGTGATCACACACAGGCTTTTACACAGGTGATCACACACAGGATTCTACACAGGTGATCACATACAGGCTTCTACACAGGTGATCACACACAGGCTTCAACACAGGTGATCACATACAGGCTTCAACACAGGTGATCACACACAGGCTTCAACACAGGTGATCACATACAGGCTTCAACACAGGTGATCACACACAGACTTTTACACAGGTGATCACATACAGGCTTCAACACAGGTGATCACACACAGACTTTTACACAGGTGATCACATACAGGTTTCAACACAGGTGATCACACACAGACTTTTACACAGGTGATCACATACAGGCTTCAACACAGGTGATCACACACAGGCTTCAACACAGGTGATCACACACAGGCTTCAACACAGGTGATCACACACAGGCTTTTACACAGGTGATCACATATAGGCTTCTACACTCTTCTACAGAGGCGATCACATGATTTGTGATTCCGTGCTGGTGGGATGTCTTTAATAAACACGTGTGCAGCATGCTTGCTGTCGTCATGGTTGCGCCCCAGATTTAGACTGATTCATGAAGCTACTGTAGATTCAAACTCAAACCCCCTGTTCAGCTCAGTCTAGCGAAAGTATTTTTTAAAAAAGGATTTGAATATGTGTGGGGAATTTCTGTGAAAAAGAGCAATCACAATGGCGTTTGTTTTTTTGTGTGTGGTCAGAGATGCCGTGCTTAGCTTGGACACGAGTCTTGCTTTTCCACAAACACTCTCTAACCACGGTGGGGCAAAAGAGATCTGAAATGACCCGGTATGGTAAGGATTGCACAGTGTGTGTGTGTGTGTGTGTGTGTGTGTGTGTGTGTGTGTGTGTGTGTGTGTGTGTGTGTGTGTGTGTGTGTGTGTGTGTGTGTATGTATGTATGCGTGTGTAAGCGACCACTCTAAATGCAGGGTTGACATTGATAGGGTAGTGAGTCAGCTCATGTTATCCAGAAATGGAGCCTTCTCTGGGGCTTTGCCGTCAGCTTAAGCTTGTCAGAGAGCCCAAACCAAAGGCCTTTCCTCCTGTGAAGCGTTTCGGGCCAGCCTTGCTTACAGAAGAAAGTATCCAGCTCCCAGCATCCCCAGCTCACCACACCCTACCCCATTATTATGCTGTATTTTCTTTAGTGACTGCCATGCACCAAGAAACACAGAAGAGGGGTTGTATAATGGCAGTCTAGGCAACTATGTGTGCTTGTGTGTGTTTGTGTGTGAGACACTGTGTGTATTTTGTGTGTGTGTACTGTAAATGGAATGTGTATGTGTGGATGCAGTTTTTTTTGTTTCTGTGTGTGTGTGTGTGTGTGTTTGTGTGTGTGTGTGTGTGTGTGTGTGTGTGTGTGTGTGTGTGTGTGTGTGTGTGTGTGTGTGTGTGTGTGTGTGTGTGTGTGTGTGTGGGTTGGTGGGTGGGTGTAAGGCTGCTCCTGCGGCTTCATTAGACTGCTGGGCTGTCGGGTGAAACGTGATGGATGAGAAGACAAAAGGAGCAACAATACTCAAACTTCACGCGCACACACACACACACACGCGCACACACACACACACATGCACACACACACACACACACACACACACACACACTCTTTTCTTTCTCTGAGGGGACTGTATCCCTTGAACCATGGCCATGATGCTCTTTGGTGGAAGCACATCTGTGTTCTTCTCCAGGTTCCCTCAGCACAACATACTCTCCCCACACGACCTCAGCACAACATACTCTCCCCACACGACCTCAGCACAACATACTCTCCCCACACGACCTCAGCACAACATACTCTCCCCACACGACCTCAGCACAACATACTCTCCCCACACGACCTCAGCACAACATACTCTCCCCACACGACCTCAGCACAGCATACTCTCCCCACACGACCTCAGCACAACATACTCTCCCCACACCATTCTCTCACATTGATAAGAACTGGAGATATCCATGACCACAGCGTCAGCAAAGGAAGGGTGAGATGGATCATGTCACATGGGAGAAGAACATGCCCTGATGTACCAGGACTGTTCAGAGAAGAACGTGTTCTGATATACCAGGACTGTTCAGAGAAGAACATGCCCTGATGTACCAGGACTGTTCAGAGAAGAACATGCCCTGATGTACCAGGATCCTCTGATTTGCCTTATTGCAGTCACTCAAGCTTCTGTCATATGGAGCTTCTGTCATATGGAGGGTATTGAGTCTGGGGTGGTTAGTGAGGTTTGGAATACACATCTGCTTCACATTTGGCCTCACTTAAAATCTATTTATACATTTGTTTTTATGGAGCATGTATTCATCAGGCTGTTGAGGCCCTCACAAGAACACCCATGGATATTATCTGACTGTTACAATGGAAAGAGCCATTTTTATACTGCCTCAGTATACAAGACTGTGATTTATTCTACTGCAATTCAGAACAGTAGGAAAAAGCCAACAGGCTTTTAACAGCAGCCAGTAAAAACATTTAAACGTTTTTTTTTTTTGCAATCTTTTATGCCTGTCCTTCCCCAATTTGGTTGGAACGGGTTCTCAATGCTAACGCTCTCCGGGCTAGAACGTCCAAGCTGCCTCCAGACCAACAAAGATGGCGTGAAACTTCCTTCCGCTGTTCGTGAAACTTGCCATTGTGTCTTTTATCACCACGTACTGGTGTCTCACTGCGTGTTCCCGTGATCGAGCAGCAGGTTTGGAAAAGGGCGACCCCTGCCATCCGCTCCTCCCAGGGAGAGCTCCAGCGCTCACACTCCTCCAGTATGGACCGCGGCGGGGGCCCGCCGGGCCCGTCAGCCTGTAGTGTGGTTGATGAGGCAACAGCTGGAGCTCTGCCAGGCGTGCTGATGTTGGCCATTGGCCAAGCCAAGCTGCTATTGGCCAAATAGCAGGCCAACCAGTGGCCAAACCAAGCTGCTATTGGCCATATAGCAGGCCACCCAGTGGCCAGTGAGCAACACTTTGTACTCTGTACTGCCGTATCTGAGAAGTGAAAACTACGTCTGCTCCCGTTTGTATCGCTCATGTAGCACCGATTGTAAACAAGGGGTAAAGTCTCCCATCAGACACAGACCAATCTGTAGTCGATCAAATCATTCTGTCCCTGCCTGTGTTCACATCCATTTAGTATGAGCGTTAGCATGACCCCAGTGATCCCAGTGACGTCACAAATCAGGAATCATGTGTAATTACAGTTCATAATTATTTGTGGTGTCGCAACTTCATTGTGTAGAGTGCTGCAGCTCTGGCTTTGCTAGTGGGGAGCTAATTAGCCCTGTCCAGAGGGCCACAGTCAGACAGTTAATATGCATTAAAAGGGCCAACTGATGCTGTCCATAACAACCGGCCTGTCCTCTAGCAAGCAAGCCACCTCCCCACCCCAACTCCCCAACACCCCCGACCTTCCCACCCCACCTTGCGCCCATCTGTGTCCGCACCATTACTTGCTCCTGGGTCGTATGTGGCTGATATTGTCTAACTCTCCATGGCTGTTTTGTTCAAATCAGGCCATTTGCAGTTTTGTCAGGTCTTCTGCTGGAGTGTGCTAATTTCCATGCTGTGAGGCAGTTAAATGCTAGCCCCTTTGCCAGCTTGTTAGCGCTATAAACAGCTCCAGAAAGCAAAGGGACTGCCTTAAACTGAAGTAATTCCCCCTGACTGGTGAAATTCGCCGTAGGCCATGTTTGGTGCTTGTGAAGTGACTACAACCCCCTCCGCCCAGTCCCACGTCGTCTGCTACACCCAATCATGCCTACGTCTTTAGTGCTGATGGTCCCATGGGGATAATTCAGGGGGATCTGCCTGAGGGTATTTTATGCACACTGGGGCTGAAAATGCACACATGTGCACACACACACATACATGCACACAAGCATTCACACAACTCACTTGAACAAAGCAAACAAAGCGATAACGATATATTGGCTTTAGCAGTGCCTAGTGCGACTGTCAACATGATACCCTCGCCCAGATGTTTCCATCTTTTCTTTGAGATGTGTGGCTAGTGTCTAATCTCCTTTAACCAGCTCTGCTCCTCTCTGAGGAACTCTCTGTGACTCATGGCTCCTGCAGGTGCCTCACTCCACCCGAGGAGGGTGGAGCCCCGGGCAGGGTGGAGGCAGCCTGGCCAGACCCTCCGCCTCAAGCTGCTCGGCTGCCTGGCAAAGTCCTGCCCTTGCTTTACTTCGTGAGACACCTCCACCCTCAATGGGAGGTGGAGATGAGTGGGGTCTGGGATTCCTGCGATGGTCCTGGGGGAGAGCTGTTGTCTTTCATCTGGCTGGGTAAACAGTAAACAGTAAATGTGGCTTGTGTACTTTGTGCTGGACATGAGGTGCGAGCATGTCTCTGTGTGGATGCCTCTGTGTGGATGTCTCTGTGTGGATGTCTCTGTGAGGATGTCTCTGTGTGGATGCCTCTGTGTGGATGTCTCTGATCCTCTGTGTGGATGTCTCTGTGTGGATGTCTCTGTTCCTCTGTGTGGATGTCTCTTTGTGGATGTCTCTGTTCCTCTGTGTGGATGTCTCTTTGTGGATGTCTCTGTTCCTCTTTGTGGATGTCTCTGTGTGGATGTCTCTGTTCCTCTGTGTGGATGTCTCTGTGTGGATGTCTCTGTTCCTCTGTGTGGATGTCTCTGTTCCTCTGTGTGGATGTCTCTGTGTGGATGTCTCTGTGTAGATGTCTCTGTGTGGATGTCTCTGTGTGGATGTCTCTGTGTGGATGTCTCTGTGTGGATGTCTCTGTTCCTCTGTGTGGATGTCTCTGTGTAGATGTCTCTGTGTGGATGTCTCTGTGTGGATGCCTCTGTGTGGATGTCTCTGTGTAGATGTCTCTGTGTGGATGTCTCTGTGTGGATGCCTCTGTGTGGATGCCTCTGTGTGGATGCCTCTGTGTGGATGTCTCTGTGTGGATGTCTCTTTGTGGATGTCTCTGTTCCTCTGTGTGGATGTCTCTGTGTGGATGTCTCTGTGTAGATGTCTCTGTGTGGATGTCTCTGTGTGGATGTCTCTGTGTGGATGCCTCTGTGTGGATGTCTCTGTGTGGATGTCTCTGTGTGGATGTCTCTGTGTGGATGCCTCTGTGTGGATGTCTCTGTGTAGATGTCTCTGTGGTCTGGGAGCAGGCCGATTCTCTCCAGCACAGTTTCAAGTGCATTAAATAAACAGATGACAGCCAGTAAGCAGTGTGAGCTCTTGTATGTGTGTGCCTCTATATACATGTGGTATTTCTTTCTGTTTCACAAGGAAAAAAAAACCCTACTGACGGAGTGAGTGTAAAGTGTAAACACTGGCTGGCTGGAGTCAGAGGACAGAATGGTCTTGTATAATGCATTACTATATATTTCCCTTCTGCTTTAAAGGCATGCAGATGTGAGACAGATGGAATTATTCTGAGGATCAAAGTGGTCTCGGTGGCGAGGGGCAGCGCTGTGGTTTGCACGGGGCTGGTTTGCTTTCAGAAAAGAGCACAATATGGCATGTGGTTATCGCTGTTATTAGTTCAACCCTGACTCATACCAGATGAAGGGAAATTAACCACAACTTTCACATTTCTGCGGGATATTTTGATCTGGCGTGTAAGCACACATTGTGCTTGTGTACCGCTTGCTTCCTTCAGTTGTGGTCTTGAGGGATTTCTGGTAACTGCCACCTCAAGCCCTTCTGCACAATCCAGCAAAGTGGAGGTGGAAAAGAAAAGCAAATATGAAGGTTTCTTTGTGTGCATTATAAATAAAGGTCTCATATTCCAACATATTACACTCAGAAGCTTTAAAGTTCTCAGTGTAAACACTTTTGGCTTACATTTAAAGTTCTTAAAGCAAATCTAACTTTCAAACTAGAGTTTTGTTATTGACTATGTTATGGTATTACAGACTGGACAGTGAAAGCATAGAATTAATTTATAATTTTTCTAAATCTGCACAATTTTTGTTATTCTATATAGTTATTCTGTATAGTCCTTTGTACATGTGCATGCTAATTCTACACATAAATATGTGATATAAATTCATGTGACATTATTCACTCTCAAACATCTTAATTATGTACATCTCTTCAACTGCTTATTAATGCAAATATTTATTTTGTGCAAATATTTATTTTATGCAAATATTTAAATATTTAACTCCATCACATGGCGACCACTGAATGCATTTATGCATGGTCAAGATTGGGGAAGAAAGTGACTTTGAACATGGCATCGTTGTTGGCAGTACATGCCTGAGTGTTTCAAAAACCTTGTGAAATACTCTTCTGGGATCATCTGGGATTTTCACACACAACCATCTCTCGGATTTACTGAGAATGGTTGAAAAAGAGAAAATATCCAGTGAGCTGCAGTTCTGAACAAGACTGCCTTGTTGATGCCAGAGGTCAGAGGAGAATGGCTGTGTGAGCTGATAGAAAGGCACCAGTAACTCACATAACAGATGTTATGGCTGTAGTGCTGCAGCACAAGAGAAGTGTGTAGAACATCTCTGAACAGCACACACACGGAACTGAGACACACAACTGCTGCACACACACCAGGTACCACTCCTGTCAGACCACACACACACACACACACCACACCACAACATACACACTCACACCACACACACACACATACCACACCACAACATACACACACCACACACACACACACACACCACACACCATACACACTTACACACACCACACCACACACCATACACACTCACAAACATCACACCATGCACACCACACACACACACACCACACCACACCACACCACACACCATACACACTCACACACACCACACTCACACACACCACACCACACACCATACACACTCACACACACCACACAACACCACCACACACACACCATACACACTCACACCACACAAAATAGCACACACGCTCACTCCACACACACACACTGCATCACACACACACACACACACCATTCACAGATACACAACCACACACATACACACACACACACACACCACTTGCAACACACAACACATCACACACACACACACACACACATCACACACACACACACACACACACACACACACACCACACATTTTTCAGAACTAGTTGAAACAACACGAAAGCATGTTGATGTACTGGTGGTGGTGGTGTAATGTGATGGTATAATAGTGGTGGTGGTGGTGTAATGGTTTTATGGTGGTGGTGTAATGGTGGTACTGTAATTGAGTGGTGGTGTAAAGGTGTGGTGGATATTTTCTTGGCACGCTCCTAATACCATATAATACCATATTCAGGTAGCCACAGTGTACCTGTGTTTTGTAGTGTTCATGTCCATCCCTTAATGATTTCAGCAGGATGGTGTCACATGACCCATGATGTCACGATACTAAAATGGCTCCCACAGTCAGCAGATCTCCATCCAATTATGCACGTTTGGGATGTGAAGAAGCAGGCGGTGAAACAGGCGGATGTGAAGCTGATAAATGTGCAGGATCTGTGTGATGGTGTGATCATGTCAGTATAGACCAAAATGTCCCCAGCACCTTGTTGACTTTACCACAAAGACATTACAATTACCCATTGTGCAAAGTGTACCTGGTATTAGCAATGTGACTGTGTTTACATATTACATATGATACATGTTACAGTTTTTATTGATTGCTTTGACCTGTTTGAAGAAACTGGGAACCTCTCAGTCTTCCTCATCACCATCTCAGCAGAGCAGAGGACACCTCTTGCAAATGTGTTAACCCATTCTCATTGGATTAACACAGTTTTCACACCCTTTTGCAAAACAGTTAACGCAGATGTCATTCAAGAAGTCCAAACTTCAGGAGTTTAACTTTGGTTACAGAACAGAAACCATAAGCTCCAAGCTCTTAGACACTCCCTGATCATTATGACATCACTGAAAGCACCTGGTTGACACTTCTTCACAGAATATTTAAATTTGCAATCAGTCTGCAGGCCTGTGTTGTTCTTTGCAAGCATGGATCGAGGAGGTCTAATGCAGATGAGAGGAAGAGTGAGAGTAAGAGGTAGAGTGGTCAGAGGAAGAGGAGTCCGTGTGCGAGGTAGAGGTATAGCTGGAAGGGCTCAAGTTACCGATGAAATTCGGGCAACTGTGATTGATCATGTTGTAAATCATGGCCTTTCATTGAGAGAAGCTGGACAGAGAGTCCAACCTGTTCTCAACAGAAACACTGTTGCATCCATTGTTAGAGTTTTTCAACAGGAGAACAGGTAATGTTGCTATACAGTATATACAGAAATACAGTATCTGCAGTGATATACATTACTTCGTGTAATTTTGTCCACATTTCATGTATTCTTTATAGAATCGAAAGACTACCAGTCGGTGGTGGTAGAGGGAGAATTTTTAATGCTGAACAGGAGGCAGCCGTTGTCAACATGGTTCTGGCAAATAATGCCATTAGACTGCGTGAAATCAAGGCAGCAGTGATTGCTGATCAAGGAGTATTTAGGAACATCCATACTGTGAGTGAGGCCACAATTGACCGCGTCCTCAGAAGGAATCATATGGCCATGAAACAGCTCTATAGAGTTCCTTTTCAGAGGAACTCTGAAGCTGTGAAGGAGGCCAGATGCCAATATGTGGAGGTAAGGAAACACAACAGTACTATACTCGTATGCCTTGTTATATCATGCAGTTACTGTAGAGTGAACTGGAGTCACTTTGACATAATTGTAATTTTGCCTTTGTAATTTTGCCTAGCGAATAATGGAGCTTGAAGCTGAGGGGGCACATCATATCTTCATTTATGTCGACGAAGCCGGCTTCAATCTTTGTAAAGTAAGGAGACGAGGAAGGAACCTCATTGGGAATAGGGCCACTATTACTGTTCCAGGGCAGAGGGGTGCCAATATAACTATGTGTGCTGCCATCTCCAATGATGGCGTCCTGTGCCATATTCCTACCATTGGCCCATACAACACTGAGCGTCTCATAGCATTCCTGAATGCCCTTTATGACATCCTGATCCCACCTCAGGAGCGAGGCCTGTTGAGGCCTGGCATGCCACGGTTCGTGATTATCTGGGACAATGTGGCGTTCCACCACTCTCGTATTGTGAATGAGTGGTTTGCAGTGCACTGTCGGATGATGGTACAATTTCTTCCTCCATACTCTCCGTTTTTAAATCCCATAGAGGAATTCTTTAGTGCATGGAGATGGAAGGTATATGATCACCGACCCTATGGACAGATGCCCTTGCTCAATGCAATGACTGCTGCTGCCCAAGATATAGATGCAGAGGCATGTCAAGGATGGATCAGGCATGCTAGACGATTTTTCCCTCGGTGCATTGCACGAGAGAATATTGAATGCGATGTGGATGAGGCCTTGTGGCCCAGGCTTCAAGAAAGGGGAGACTAGAAGAGACAGAAGACTATCACTTGTGGCTATCGCTTATACTCTTATAGTATAGACCTACTATAGTTTTTCGTTGTTTACTGTAAAATTCTGTGTTTTTTCATAATTTCTTACACAGTAATGGATTTTATTTTTATTTCCATGTATTTCTCTGTTGGAATATTTCATTTGTCAGCCACAGTCTAAAAAAATTAAGCATTTAATTAATAAAATTTGCATCAAAGCATATCTGATTCTGGATGCTTTTTTTTGCTAGAGGGTAAATTTGACTACATACAGTCACATATAGACTACAATGACAAGCAACGGTCACTGATTCACACATGAGTGCTTTATTTTGTATTTTGTTGCCCAATGTGTAATGATTGATTGGAGGTGTTTATACACTTGTGTCAAATGTGAGATGTTTGAAGGCTAAATTTACTTTTGTTGCATATTTTAAAGGTTTTGACACAAGTTTGGCCTTTTGCAAACAAAATGTGTAATTTTGAACACTGTGTCACTGTTTAGGTCTCTGTGTTAACTGTTTTGAAAAATGTGAATTTGAGTCGACGGCAGCGTCAAAACAACCAATAAAAACTGTAAAAAGGAGCACTAACCAACCACTGACTCGCTGATGTACTGAGCAATAATCAGTGATGTGTTTGGGCAAATGACAGCATTTAGAGAATAAAGATGACATAATTTAGAGAATACAGATTCACCATTGTTCTGCAAACATGAAAACTGGGTATTGATCTGGTGGGGTAATGATCTCTGCACGAACACACCTCATTTGCACCGCTCAGGGAAACGACCCTTTGACCCGCTGGTGCCGCGCGAACTCCCATGCAGCCGCTGCTCCTGGATCAATACAGCCAAACGGACCCGATAACCAACGCACGGCCTGCTGGCGTGAGCCGCGCTGGGGAGTGCGGTGTAGGCCGCGTCACGGAGGGCTCTGTTGTGTGATGTTGTTTTGAGCTGTTGCCTTTCATTGATTTGAGAGCACTTAGTGTCCCCTTCTAACAGTGCTGAGAGTGCTTTAAGATATTTAATATCTGTATAATAGCTCAGGGTGTAATTTGGGTCACATTTGCCGGACCTACATTACCACTCCAGCCAAACAGCAGCGTGTAAGCCAATGAAATGTGTCCAGATGACTTTCACCCGTGGGGGAAAGTGAAGTCTTCTCATTTTCTGCTTGGGGTCATGTGTTGCCAGGGTGACAGATTTCATGCAGCACCTTCATGGCTGGTTAGAGCACAGTGGGTATCAAAGTGAACATGAACACTGAACTTGGCAGCATTTCCTGACTGTTGAGACACACTAGGGTCATTGCACTATAGGACACAGGAAAACTGCACTACAGGACACTCAGCAGAGAAAAATATTTACTTAGTAACAGATGGATGGAGGAACAGATGGACGGATGGACCTATATGTTTCTAGTTTTCTTTATATTCTATATCTATTCTATATTTTTACATTATATTTTCTTTATACATTTTCTAAAATGTAGTTTGATCTCCACATCACATTGTGAGTGTTTAGTAAGACCGCATCGATTTATTATTCTTAGCGAGATCACACCACATTTTGGCATGACAGATTATTTCGAATTATGGCACATTTTTAGCACTGAGTGAATTTAGTGTGTTCTGAGTGAATAATTACTATTAATTAATATACTAAAATAATAATACTATTCACAATAATAGTTACAATTGACTAACATACCAAAGTATTATTATTCCTGATAATAAATAATTGCTATTCATTAATATACTAAAATAGTATTATTCATGATAATAATTATAGTAAACAGGGCTCTGCTATAATAGGGTTAAATATTCTCAGAATGAGATTTCATGGTTGACATGAAGGAACCATAGAAATACTTTTTCTCAGATTTAATGAAGTAACATTTCTTAGCTGTGAAAAGAGATGCAGGAATTTGGGTGAAACATTAACAAAGTGTAATAATAAAGTGACAAGAAAACACGTATAAGAAAAATAACATTAGCCAATCTGAGCTGAGTCTAGTGTCAAGGGTTAGAGATCAGGGTTAGGGTTAGTTGTTAGGGTTAGGAGTTAGGTGTTAGGGGTTAGGGTTAGGGTTACGTGTCAACAGGAGAAGCGTATGCTTATACTTTGTTTTGCCTTTGAGTCAGATGGAGAGTGCTGGCTGGATGTTTCTATCTCCTTGTTGATGTAGAAATCGCAGAAACACACCCATGTGTATTTATTTCAGATTATTGCACATAGTATGCCATCTCTGGATGAGAAATTAATCCGAGTTCAAAGTGGGATTAGCTGGAAGGTTCAGCCTTCAACAGCCTCCAGTGCTCACATGAGGCTCCAAGGCTAGACACGTGAGGCTAGAGACTTGAGGCTAGACACGGGAGGCTAGAGACGTGAGGCTGGAGATGTGAGGCTAGAGACGTGAGGTGATTCATAGGGGTGTATGGGTGCAGTTTGATGGGTATAGAGGTGCAGTTTAATGGGTATAGGGGTGCTGTTTGAGGGGTATAGGGGTGCAGTTTAATGGGTATAGGGGTGCTGTTTAATGGGTATAGGGGTGCTGTTTGAGGGGTGGCCCCTCACATCTCACACCTGTCACCTCTACAGTGATCACGTCTCCCATCTAAACCAGCCCCACCTCAGACTTCAGCACCCCTGAACCCCCCAGCACACCCTGAACCCCCCAGCACCGCTGAACCCCCCAGCCCACCCTGAACCCCCCAGCACCCCCAAACCCCCCAGCACACCCTGAACCCCCCAGCACCCCCGAACCCCCCAGCCCACCCTGAACCCCCCAGCCCTACCTGCTCTTTGATAACTAGATATGGGCGGTTTTAGAGTTCATTTGAGAAGACACATGGTAAATCTTAGATTACAATTTCATAAAACATAAAATCATTACACAATGACACAATCAAGAAAAGCAACCGGATGATATGAATGTGAAATGTACCTTTCCGTTACAGAGAAACTGTATTTCTTATTAAAGTGTTGAATGATACACGAGTGCAAGTCTTAACATGTCAAAGAAGGTCACACAAGGTCATTCTAGAAAGTCCCTCATGTAGCATCCTGTCAAGGCCAAATATTTTATGCCATTGGACAGTCAGTGCTTGTCCATAGACACAAGGCACAACCTTTTAGAAGCTTGTCCCTAATCTGCACGACGTGTGAAGTCCTTGCCCTCCAGGGCAGTCCAAATGTTGCCCCTTCATCACAGACATATGCTGTCTTACACAATCAGTCTGTCTCTGTGTGGTCTGGCATGTGAACAGTAGAGCAATATATTTTGGGTCATTGCTGGAGTCTCTAAGTCATGGTGAAAGAGAATAGATGACCTTAATGAGCTAATGGCCAGAATGGGGGGCTCATTAATGCTAATCAGACAGATGAAGGATTTGATTAGTTTCCATTAGTGGCTGAATAAACCAAACAGCAGTGGACTGGAGAGATGGTGTGGGGCACAGCAATCAAACAAAGTCCATAGACGTCCTAGCAGGGCAAAGGAATAAGAGTCCATAGATGTCCTAAGAGGGCAAGTATGAGCGTGCTTATTCAGCACAAATATTTGTATAATATATTATAAAGATTATATCCATATTATATTATAATCATTAGAGTAAAATATCCCTGAAAACGTTTTTGGAGAAAAAAAGGGAGCAAACAAAAAGTGTGTGTGTGTGTGTGTGTGTGTGTGTGTGTGTGTGTGTGTTTGTCCACTCTGCCACATACTTATATCAATAATCTATATGCAGTTTGCATGTGTGTGTATGTATGTAAGAGAGGGAAATGTGTGTCCATGTGTGTGTGTGTGTGTGTGTGTGTGTGTGTGTGAGAGAGAGAGAGAGAGTGTGTGTGTGTGTGTGTGTGTGTGTGTGTGTGTGTGTGTGTGTGTGTGTGTGTGTGTGTGCGTGCGCGTGTGCGTGTGCGTGTGTGTGTGTGTGTGTGTGTGTGTGTGTTCACTGAAGTGGAAAGTCATGTCCTGGTTTTACAGACAGCGTCTGTAATACTCATGCGTATGGTTTGTGGGTTTGTTTAGCCATTGACTACAATCGATCTCCGTGCTCCTAAGTCTGGTCCTGGGGCACGGCGTGTCCACACGTGCCAGTATTGATGTGTGTCAGGGCCCAGGGGGAGGAGCTTACAGGCTCTTTTCTTTTTCTTAGATATGGAGCCTGACTCCATGTGCGTCTCTTCTCTGCAGTAGCATTAGAGCGGCTGTGTCCCCCGTGGGTGTCCAGTGCACCAGCAGTCACGCTCCAACAGCCTCATGTGATTATCCCCATTATTACCAATGGCAATAAAGCCACGCCACATCACCACAGTCCACATCACCACAGTCCACATCAATACAGTCCACATCACTACAGTCCACATCACCACAGTCCACATCACCACAGTCCACATCAATACAGTCCACATCACCACAGTCCACATCACTACAGTCCACATCACCACAGTCCACATCACCACAGTCCTCTATATCACCACAGTCCACATCACCACAGTCCACATCACCACAGTCCACATCAATACAGTCCACATCACTACAGTCCACATCACCACAGTCCACATCACTACAGTCCACATCACCACAGTCCACATCACCACAGTCCTCTATATCACCACAGTCCACATCACCACAGTCCTCTATATCACCACAGTCCTCTATATCACCACAGTCCACATCAATACAGTCCACATCACCACAGTCCACATCACTACAGTCCACATCACTACAGTCCACATCACCACAGTCCACATCAATACAGTCCACATCACCACAGTCCACATCAATACAGTCCACATCACCACAGTCCATATCACTACAGTCCACATCACTACAGTCCACATCACCACAGTCCACATCACTACAGTCCACATCACCACAGTCCACATCACCACAGTCCTCTATATCACCACAGTCCTCTATATCACCACAGTCCTCTATATCACCACAGTCCACATCACCACAGTCCACATCAATACAGTACACATCACCACAGTCCACATCACTACAGTCCACATCACCACACTCCACATCACCACAGTCCACATCACTACAGTCCACATCACCACAGTCCACATCACTACAGTCCACATCACCACAGTCCACATCACCACAGTCCTCTATATCACCACAGTCCACATCACCACAGTCCTCTCTATCACCACAGTCCACATCACCACAGTCCTCTATATCACCACAGTCCACATCAACACAGTCCACATCACCACAGTCCACATCACCGCAAATCACATCACCACAGTCCACATCACCACAGTCCACATCACCACAGTCTACATCACCACAGTCCACATCACTACAGTCCACATCACTACAGTCCACATCACCACAGTCCACATCACCACAGTCCTCTATATCACCACAGTCTACATCACCACAGTCCACATCACCACAGTCCTCTATATCACCACAGTCCACATCACTACAGTCCACATCACCACAGTCCACATCACCACAGTCCTCTATATCACCACAGTCCACATCACTACAGTCCACATCACCACAGTCCACATCACTACAGTCCACATCACCGCAGTCCTCTATATCACCACAGTGACCACAGTGTCACAGATATTTAATGTCAGGATGGTTGAAAAAATATATTTTTTGGCATTACAGCTATGGTCTCCTTGTAATCTTTTAAAAACTTTTGTTGACTACTGTAGCAGTACTGAACTGATTAGAGGGGAGACAATACGTTTGTTTTTCATCCTGTTCAACCTGCCTGCATGTAAATGTGTTGTCTGAGCATGCTCTGTCCCGACCCCTCCCCATCCCCTCCCACAACCCCCTTCACCACCGCCTGATTGATGGCCACTATCACTCTGTCTGTACACGTGCATGTCCACATGTCCACACGTCCATGTGTCCACATGTCCACACGTCCACAAGCACGAGTCTATTGTTTCAAAGCCGTAGTGCATTATGGATTGAGACGTCTCCTCAGACAGGGCAGCATCGGCCACTCAAACCCCGCGTGTCTGGCACAGGCTGGACAGGCTGCAGCACCGTCCCACCCTGCGTTCACAGGCATGTCTGCCGTCTGTCGGGCGACGTTGGTGGGTGACTGCGAGGTTGGGGGAGGGGGGGCTCGTCTGCGTTCAGGCGTTGCGCCTGACGTTGCTGTTGACAGGCAGCGAGGAGAGGGGCTGTTCGCACTCGGGGAGCAGAACAGATTGTCTCTCTCTGCCCTGGTCCACCTCCCGCGTGGCACACTCACCGCACTGGTCCCTCACACATCCACGCCTGTCAAGGTCTTTATTACTTTCACATGAATGCATACACACACACACACACACACACACACACACACACACACTTGCACACAGACAGACCCAAACACATGCACAAATCAACATACAAACATACACTACAAGCAAGACTCAGCGGCTGATCTTTTAACCCAGGTCAGGAGTGATCGCAGGTGCAGAACAGAAGAAAGGCCTGGCCTCGTTTGTTTGTTTATTTGTTTGTTTGTTTCATGGGGTTGGGCTTGCCTTTGTTGTCTGGCAAGCATGTTGTTTATTGTCCTTGTTTGGGGTGAGTCTGAGATGAGTCTGGGGTGAGTCTGGGATGATTCTGTGGTGAGTCTGAGATGAGTCTGGGGTGAGTCTGGGGTGAGTCTGGGATGAATCATTGTCTCTGCAAGTGGCATTTCCATAGACCTGTAGCTGTTACATGGCTGTCAACACAGAGGGAAATGTGTTATTCTTGCAATATGGAGGGGACAGACAGAGAGAGATACAGATGGAGAGAGACTGACAAAATGAGAAAAAGAATGGGAAAAAGGTTAAAAAGAGACAAGCAGGGAAACAAGGGGGTCTGGGTTGGTGAACCTTCCCCTTATCTGAGTCTGGTTGAACCTGCCCCCTAATCTGAGTCTGGGTGAACCTGCCCCTAATCTGAGTCTGGGTGAACCTTTCCCTTATCTGAGTCTGGGTGAACCTGCCCCCTAATCTGAGTCTGGGTGAACCTGCCCCCTAATCTGAGTCTGGGTGAACCTGCCCCCTAATCTGAGTCTGGATGAACCTGCCCCCTAATCTGTGTCTGGGTGAACCTGCCCCCTAATCTGAGTCTGGGTGAACCTGCCCTCTAATCTGAGTCTGGGTGAACCTGCCCCCTAATCTGAGTCTGGGTGAACCTGCCCCCTAATCTGAGTCTGGATGAACCTGCCCCCTAATCTGTGTCTGGGTGAACCTGCCCCCTAATCTGAGTCTGGGTGAACCTGCCCTCTAATCTGAGTCTGGGTGAACCTGCCCCCTAATCTGAGTCTGGGTGAACCTGCCCCTTATCTGAGTCTGGGTGAACCTGCCCCTAATCTGAGTCTGGGTGAACCTGCCCCCTAATCTGAGTCTGGGTGAACCTGCCCCTAATCTGAGTTTGGGTGAACCTGCCCTCTAATCTGAGTCTGGGTGAACCTGCCCCCTAATCTGAGTCTGGGTGAACCTGCCCCTTATCTGAATCTGGGTGAACCTGCCCTCTAATCTGAGTCTGGGTGAACCTGCCCCCTAATCTGAGTCTGGGTGAACCTGCCCCCTAATCTGAGTGGCACCTTCATTTCTGATAGTACCATTGGAAACCTGCACATATGAGAAATGCAGTGTTGCATTCACTGGTTCAGTGCAGCATAATTGCTGTCAGGACAGGCGTAGCTGTGAGGTTTCTGCACAAGTCTGCTTCCTGTACCCTGAAGTAGCGCAGGGTATGTAGTATGTCCATACTACATAACCCATATGTAGTATGTGCAGCACGTGACTGACTACACTGCAACAAACTGCTAAAACCACATTTTCCAGTCTGATCTTGTTAATGAAGGAAGCACGTATCAGATGTGAGAGTAAGAGTGAAGGAAGATCATAAATTTGAGCACCTTTAGGAACCCGGAAAATAATTCACAGTGAAGAACAAAACATGTGCTGAACTGACAGCTGCCCCACATATGGAGCCAGAGCAAAGCTGCTAAACACAAGACTAATAGTGGTCCTGCAGTGACCGATCGTCTGTGTCCTGCAGTGACCGATCGTCTGTGTCCTGCAGTGACCGATCCTCTGTGTCCTGCAGTGACCGATCATCTGTGTCCTGCAGTGACCGATCCTCTGTGTCCTGCAGTGACCGATCATCTGTGTCCTGCAGTGACTGATGATCTGTGTCCTGCAGTGACTGGTCTTCTGTGTCCCGCTGTGACCGATCATCTGTATCCTGCAGTGACCGATCATCTGTGTCCTGCAGTGACCGATCCTCTGTGTCCTGCAGTGACCGATCATCTGTGTCCTGCAGTGACCGATCATCTGTGTCCTGCAGTGACCGATCATCTGTGTCCTGCAGTGACTGATGATCTGTGTCCTGCAGTGACTGGTCTTCTGTGTCCTGCTGTGACCGATCATCTGTGTCCTGCAGTGACCGATCATCTGTGTCCTGCAGTGACCGATCATCTGTGTCCTGCAGTGACTGATCCTCTGTGTCCTGCAGTGACTGGTATTCTGTGTCCTGCAGTAACTGATCTTCTGTGTCCTGCAGTAACTGATCTTCTGTGTCCTGAAGTGACTGGTCTTCTGTGTCCTGCAGTGACTGATCCTCTGTGTCCTGCAGTGACTGATCCTCTGTGTCCTGCAGTGACTGATCCTCTGTGTCCTACAGTAACTGATCCTCTGTGTCCTGCAGTGACTGATCTTCTGTGTCCTGCAGTGACTGATCTTCTGTGTCTTGCAGTGACTGATCCTCTGTGTCCTGCAGTGACTGATCCTCTGTGTCCTGCAGTGACTGATCCTCTGTGTCCTGCAGTGACTGATCTTCTGTGTCCTGCAGTGACTGATCCTCTGTGTCCTGCAGTGACTGATCATCTGTGTCCTGCAGTGACTGATCTTCTGTGTCCTGCAGTAACTGATCTTCTGTGTCCTGCAGTGACTGATCCTCTGTGTCCTGCAGTGACTGATCCTCTGTGT
>NC_135220.1:23132853-23155353 GCF_052324685.1 Brachyhypopomus gauderio | reverse complement strand
CACATAGCCCAGCAAATAATTTGCAGGCAGAATAATTTGTTTTGCAGTAGAAGACTCTTCGTTCTTCATGAGCGTGTTTCGTGTTTTCTTCTTCTTGCAGCTTTGGATTTTTGACTGAACTGAGACGCAGAAAGGGGTGAAATGCTGTTAATGTGATCTGTTAGTGTAATCACCTGCACATGCCTTTCTCAGTCTCACTAACACACATCTCAAAAACACGAGTTTTATTTTGAAAGAGACTCAAATTTGAATCCCTTACACAAGACTTGTGCTCTCTGCTGAGGTTTCCTAGGAAACCGAATGGAATGTGTATTTTGCTAGGTATCGTGTAGATTGTGTGGGTCATGGCACTTCAGTGTTTACATGCAGGTTTTGTAGGTAAACTGGGTGATTGGTCTTCAGGTTTTTGATGACTGCATGTTGTAATGTTATGATTTTGTGGTTCATCTTCGGAGAACAAACACTGCAGCTGTTTCATCTTTCATGATTTATGTTCCATATTCACAAAAGTGTGGCTGTAGGATAAAAAGTACAACTGTGTGTCTGACACACTGAGGTACAACTTTAGATGATATTGGTACATTTAGCTTGTGTGGATGCCTGCTCACGTGTGTTTGTTTGTGTGTGTGTGTGTGTGTGTGTGTGTGTGTGTGTGTGTGTGTGTGTGTGTGTGTGTGTGTGTGTGTGTGTGTGTGTGTGTGTGTGCTTATTTTATGATTTATGTTTCATGTTTTATGTCTCCTTTTCAAGATATACATGTTCAAATAGGTGTGTGTGTGTGTGCATGTTTGCATGTGGGTGTATATGTGTGTGTTTATATGTGTGTATGAATGTGTGCTTGTGTGCCAGCGTGTGTATATAGTTCTTGTTACTCTAGCCAGGGAGTACGTGCTCCACCATGTGAGTCCAGCTCCTGTCCTGCTGTGCTGAGCCTGGTTGGGGCGGGACTGCCTGGGGAGGCTGGGTGGTTCTGGGTGGGTCGGGCCCTGCATAAGGGTGGAGCAGCCAGATAGGATGTGTGTGCATGTGTGTAAGTGTGCATAAGCTTGCTGGATCACACGTGTTGTAGTTACTGAGTCTGACTGGATGCAGACGTGTGTGTTTGGGAAGACGAGCTGACTTTGTCTGAACTCCAGGCCCCATTATACACTGCTGGGGAGGTGTGCTGGAAATCCCCCCACATTAAATCTTAATCACATGCATAAATTAAACACCTGGCATAACACCTTTCATGTTCAACACTAACAGAATACAGGCTCTCTCACACACACACACACACACACACACACACACACACACACACACACACACACACACACACACACACACACACACACACACACACACACACACACACACATACACACACACACACACCTTTTGCCACTGGTCAGATTCCCCACTGATTCTTCTGTTGTGCATGCTTTACATCCAGATCTGCATGAACTGTGTGTCCAGATGCACAATTAACATTTTGTTCATTTAACATCACCTGCTTTATGTCATAAAGTGTGCATTTAATTACTCTATTAATGTCCTGCAGCATTTAGGAGGTGCAGGAGGGGCCTGGTTTACCCCGTCACCATCATCCTTTCTCTCTGTGGTGAAATGTGGCAGCTCAGGTCTGACTGAGACAGAGTTATGGCCTCTAATTCATGTGCAGCTGAGATCCACCCCAGAGCTGGAATTAAATCAGAGGCTGAGCCGCAGGGTTAATTGTGCTTGCTAAGTCCCGTCGCTATGCAACTCTAAATCCGGTTAGGATGAATGCAGAGGCCCCTCCGTTATGTCGGGGCAGGCCAGGGTCTCAGAGGCCTGTTCGCTCCCTGCTGAGGTCAGGAACGCGCGGCTGTGGGCCTCGGCCTCGGTGTCTCGGCTTTCTCCAGGTGCCCAAACCGGGTCGGGAAAGCACTGACCCAGACAGATAGGTTGGCGTGGCATTTGAATGGAGCCTGAACGGGTTGAATGATGACATTGATCATTTAAAGGCATTTGCTGCATTTCAGCTCCTCAGACGGGTGAGCAGACCCATCCAAACGTGCACATGGTCCTGTCACTGCAGTTTCACTGTGTGCAAACCCTGTGTTCTAGAATCTCTCATTCATACACTGTCTAACACACACACACACACACACACACACACACACACACACACACACACACACACACACACACACACACACACACACATACATACTTATATGCAAATACATACTTAGTTGCAATCCAGGGGTCCAAGTTGCACCTTCTGCCCGGCCCAGTGAAGCTGTAACTCCTCCCCCAAGCCCTCATTAGGCCGGGGTGATATATGTGGGCTCTGCTGTGATGTGACGATATTCCATTTGAATGCTGGCTGAGGGAGATTGATGGTCTTCTGTGGTGGCCCTGACAGAGAGATTTAGAGACGGTGGACAGGGCTTCTGGAACAGCTAGCACCGTTTGCTATGATTGCCTGTGAGACCTCCTGAAGTTTAAGATGAATTACCCCAGAGAGTGGCTAAGGAGGGTGACTCAGGTGTGTGTGTGTGTGTGTGTGTGTGTGTGTGTGTGTGTGTGTGTGTGTGTGTGTGTGTGTGTGGAAGTCAAAACGTTTATTAATTTTCTGTGTTTGCGTTATATGTGTTTGAGTAGAGGTACTGTGCTTTACAAAGCGTGATGGCTCTCAGACACAGTGCCACACACACACACACACACACACACACATATATATATATATATATGTGTGTGTGTGTGTGTGTGTGTGTGTGTGTGTGTGTGTGTGTGTGTGTGTGTGTGTGTGTGTGTCTTCTTTTCCATATTACTGAATAATGTTGTCACAATATATAATAGGAGAAAATATAATCATGTTGTGCCTCCACTAGACCCTCATATGAATAGAGCCTACACACACACCCACACACACACACACACACACGCACACACACACACACACACACACATACACACACACACACACACACACACACACACACACATACACACAGCCTAAGCTGTCCTAACAGCATTTAAATGCTTGTCAATGCTTTTCAGTAATTTGCTAATAATGGGCTTACAATATGCCATATTCACAAATTTCTAAACTTTTTCAAAGCATTTTTGATGCTCTCTAACTTTTTCCTGTCCAGGGTTAGACTCTCCCTCTCCTCTGAGCCCCCTGTTCTGCTCACACTGCTCTCCAACATGGCTGCCAAAGAAAGCTTACCAATTTACTTTTAATTGGGGGATGTAAACAGAGGTGCAAGGTCAGTCTGTTCCAGTCGGTTGGCATGGCAACTGTGTCCAGGGAGACGAGCACGGCTTAGTGTGAAGCTGTCAGGATACAAACGGCTGATCTCATCTCTGAAAAAGTTCTCTTGGAAAAACAAGCAAAGGAAGTGTCTGTCCTCGACCGCTGAGGGCCGTACCAGGGTCCATGACCGAGCATGCCATGGTGCAGTGACGGGGCAGGTGGCTGATCTGGGATCGATTACTTTGTCCTGAAGTCTTCGAGGGAGGCGTGTCTTAGTGGGGTTGACATGTCTACCATCCCCACCACATGTCTGCTATTTTAAACTGATGTAGCTTCTTTGTCAACCGACTACATGTGAATTAAGTTTAGACAAAGGTGACTGAGTCCATATTAACTAAACGCCTGTGATTGAAAGGTTGAAGTATGAGCAACTCAAGAATATCACTAGTAGAGTGTTAGACCACCAACACTACATACACTACACATACTACATACACTACATACACTACACACACTACACACACCACACACGCTACACTACACAACTGATGTTATATTGTTTCTGACCTATTCTCTGAAGTATTTGACTATTATTGGAGATGCTGCTGAGTGAGATGGAGGTCCTGAGTGAGTCTGTAAGGTTGTTTAACAAACTATTCCAGAATTTCCCATCATTCCAAATGTTTACCTTGATCCATTTTAAATGTACCATACATAGATAAAGCTGCGCTTTTAATTTTAGTGATGATTGGCATGAAGGAATCATGAATCTGAACCTGAATTTGAGGTAAAAACAGAAAAGACACTAGTTCACCCTCTCATCTACTGCTCATCTACTGCTCATCTACAGCTCATCTACTGTTCACCCTCTCATCTACTGCTCATCTACAGCTCATCTACTGTTCACCCTCTCATCTACTGCTCATCTACAGCTCATCTACTGTTCACCCTCTCATCTACTGCTCATCTACTGTTCACCTGCTCATCTACTGCTCATCTACAGCTCATCTACTGTTCACCCTCTCATCTACTGCTCATCTACTGCTCATCTACTGTTCACCTGCTCATCTACTGCTCATCTATGGCTCATCTACTGTTCACCTGCTCATCTACTGCTCAACTACTGCTCATCTACTGCTAAACTACTGCTCATCTGCTCAACTACCAGTCATCTACAGCACTCAAAGAGTAAACAGACCCAGACTTCTCCAACTAGATCATTAATAACATTGTTAATATCAGTTAATAACATCCTTAATAACAGTCAATAATAACCATTGTTAATATTGGTTTATTGAGCTCAGCAGCATGCCCTCACACACACACACACACACACACACACACACACACACACACACACACACACACACGCATACACACACACACGCATACACACACACACACACGCACACAAACACACACACACACACACACATACACACACACACACTCCAGCTCACATCGTCTCATACACTCACAGATACAGCTCCCCCACATATTCTGATGTACGGAGAGTTGGATTATGTAAATGTGCCATACATGATGCACACAAAGGAAGAGCCAGTGAGCGAGAGCTTGCGGTACACTGTAAACACATGGAAGGGGAGGTGCCCTGGGCAGCAGACCACCATGAGCTCTGGCTAATAGATAGATAGACAACCTTTTAGGGGAGTGGGACTGTGTTTGAGGGGAGCGGGCCTGTATTTTAGGGAAGCGGGCCTGTGTCTGAGGGGAGCGGGACTGTGTCTGAGGGGAGTGGGACTGTGTTTGAGGGGAGCGGGACTGTGTTTGAGGGGAGCGGGCCTGTGTTTGAGGGGAGTGGGACTGTGTTTGAGGGGAGTGGGACTGTGTTTGAGGGGAGCGGGCCTGTGTTTGAGGGGAGTGGGCCTGTGTTTGAGGGGAGCGGGCCTGTGTCTGAGGGGAGCGGGCCTGTGTTTGAGGGGAACGGTCCTAGTGGTTGAGGGGAACGGTCCTAGTGGTTGAGGGGAGCGGGACTGTGTTTGAGGGGAGTGGGACTGTGTTTGAGGGGAGTGGGACTGTGTTTGAGGGGAGCGGTCCTGTGTTTGAGGGGAGTGGGACTGTGTTTGAGGGGAGCGGGCCTGTGTTTTAGGGGAGCGGGCCTGTGTTTGAGGGGAGCGGGCCTGTGTTTGAGGGGAGTGGGACTGTGTTTGAGGGGAGCGGGCCTGTGTTTGAGGGGAGTGGGACTGTGTTTTAGGGGAGCGGGCCTGTGTTTTAGGGGAGCGGGCCTGTGTTTGAGGGGAGCGGGCCTGTGTTTGAGGGGAGTGGGACTGTGTTTGAGGGGAACGGGCCTGTGTTTTAGGGGAGCGGGCCTGTGTTTGAGGGGAGTGGGACTGTGTTTGAGGGGAACGGGCCTGTATTTTAGGGGAGCGGGCCTGTGTTTGAGGGGAGCGGGCCTGTGTTTGAGGGGAGTGGGACTGTGTTTGAGGGGAACGGGCCTGTGTTTTAGGGGAGCGGGCCTGTGTTTGAGGGGAGTGGGACTGTGTTTGAGGGGAACGGGCCTGTATTTTAGGGGAGCGGGCCTGTGTTTGAGGGGAGTGGGACTGTGTTTGAGGGGAGTGGGACTGTGTTTGAGGGGAACAGTCCTAGTGGTTGAGGGGAGTGGGACTGTGTTTGAGGGGAGCGGTCCTGTGTTTGAGGGGAGTGGGACTGTGTTTGAGGGGAGCGGGCCTGTGTTTTAGGGGAGCGGGCCTGTGTTTGAGGGGAGCGGGCCTGTGTTTGAGGGGAGTGGGACTGTGTTTGAGGGGAGCGGGCCTGTGTTTGAGGGGAGTGGGACTGTGTTTTAGGGGAGCGGGCCTGTGTTTTAGGGGAGCGGGCCTGTGTTTGAGGGGAGCGGGCCTGTGTTTGAGGGGAGTGGGACTGTGTTTGAGGGGAACGGGCCTGTGTTTTAGGGGAGCGGGCCTGTGTTTGAGGGGAGTGGGACTGTGTTTGAGGGGAACGGGCCTGTATTTTAGGGGAGCGGGCCTGTGTTTGAGGGGAGCGGGCCTGTGTTTGAGGGGAGTGGGACTGTGTTTGAGGGGAACGGGCCTGTGTTTTAGGGGAGCGGGCCTGTGTTTGAGGGGAGTGGGACTGTGTTTGAGGGGAACGGGCCTGTATTTTAGGGGAGCGGGCCTGTGTTTGAGGGGAGTGGGACTGTGTTTGAGGGGAGTGGGACTGTGTTTGAGGGGAACAGTCCTAGTGGTTGAGGGGAGTGGGACTGTGTTTGAGGGGAGCGGGCCTGTGTTTCCTATTGTAGTCCCACTAGCATGCAACCTAAAAGTCTTTGTTCTGCCCCAAAATAAAGGAAAGTGATTATAACTTCCCGCTGGTTCTGTACTGCAGATACTGTGCACCAGAGAGAGAGAGAGAGAGAGAGAGAGAGAGAGAGAGAGAAAGAGAATGAAACAGAGTCAGTCCATGGCAGTGGGTTAGGGCAGATGCAGTGGGGTAGGGCAGGGGCAGTGGGGCAGGGCAGGGGTAGTGGGGTAGGGCAGGGGCAGTGGGGCAGGGCAGGGGTAGTGGGGCAGGGCAGGGGCAGTGGGGCAGGGCAGGGGCAGTGGGGTAGGGCAGGGGCAGTGGGGTAGGGCAGGGGCAGTGGGGTAGGGCAGGGGCAGTGGGGCAGGGCAGGGGTAGTGGGGCAGGGCAGGGGCAGTGGGGCAGGGCAGGGGCAGTGGGGCAGGGCAGGGGCAGTGGGGCAGGGCAGGGGCAGTGGGGCAGGGCAGGGGCAGTGGGGCAGGGCAGGGGCAGTGGGGCAGGGCAGGGGCAGTGGGGCTGTGCTGCTGTGAGCTCAGGGGGATCCAGAGGCCTTGCTGCCTCTTAGTCCATTACAGCTGCTTATGTGCCCTCTCCATCTCTCTCATTAGGGCACTACACAGAGAGGCATTCAGCCAGCCACCACTAAACTGCACTTCAACCTGCCTCTGCCCTGTGCAGCCTGGGCAGCATTTAAACCTCACTCTCCTCTACCAGCCCTGGGTGGGGGCTGCATTAAAACCTGCCAGCTGTCCGGTACAAACTGTTCCTGCACACACATCTTCTCAGTTAGGCACAGGACAGGGATGGAGGAGATTCACTCATGCCAAACAGTGCTCAGCCTATGAGCACTCCAGCAGAGTTTCAGTGCTGTATATTGATTAGTAAGAATGTTCTCTGACTCTCTGTGTCTCTCCTACACACACACACACACACACACACACACACACACACACACACACACACACACACACACACACACACACACACACACACACACACATTCTGGACCCCTCTCTATGAGTCTCTCTTCTTTCTCCCTTTCCTTGTCTTGCTCTCACTCTAGACAAACTAGCTCAATGAGACCACATAAAAGAAAAGCAAATCAAGGCGGACACGCGCTCTGAGCTCGGCTGCCATGGCTGCGGCTCCTGGCCGTTCCGCGGCTCTGTTATCTGTTAATGCTCCTTTAGAGGTGCTGCTACGTTCCCAGGCTCCATTAAAGTGCGAGCAAATGAAAGGGGCTAAGCAGACAATCGCAAGACATGACCTTGCATTCTGAAGCCATCAGAGACACAGTCGCCCACAGATATCAGGAGACAACAATTACCTCACTGTGTGGGTTGAATCAGCAACATGGCTGCCAGCAAAACACCTCTGAGCAACGTCAATCATTTCAGTTGAGCTTAACATGCTCGCTGATGCAGTTATTTATCTAATTAGCCAGTTGCAGAGTTAGCATGCACTTCACCTCAGGCTGTTTTGACAGTGAGCTACATTTTTGAGGGTGGGGGTATATTCAGCGAGCCTTGAAAAGTTCTAACAATTACAGTTCAGCTTCAAACACAAAGAAGAAAAGAGCCAAGCAGTCAATGTCTGTCCTTATCAAGCATGTGCTGGAAGGACTAATCAGAGGGGCGTGTCTGGCTTAGGTGGGAGGGCGCACTGCGTTCCCTGAGTCTCGCAGGACGAACAAGGTGGTCTGATGAACGAATATCTGTCTGCTCCAGAGCTCAGATAAAGCACTCGCGTTTAATCACAGTCTGGGGAGCGTTTCAGCATCAGACCAAACCCCTCCACCCCACCACAACTCCCCCCCACCTCTTCCCCCTTATCTTCTTCTGGTGAAGTTTACCTCCTCCGCCTGTGGAGATGAGAGAGTCCAGGGCACTGCCTCTCCTTTAACAGAGCGCAGTGTGCGCTGTTTTGCAAATGAAAGAAGCAAAACGGGCAACCCTTTGATGGAGCGGCAGAGAGTCGAGAGGGAGAATCTTTCTCGGCTTTTGAACGCCATTTGCAATGCGACCCCTCCATGGCGGAGGAGGAGGGAGGCCTTTTATTCAGCCACCTCGAGGAGACGGAGGGATTGTCATTTTCGAGATGGCTCCAGCCGGTCGGCGCATTTATTACCGTCCCCCGAAACATCAGGTGTGAAAAGTCTCCAGATGAGGTGCGAGCAGGACTGAATGGAGAAGTAATCTCACTCATCACGGAGCTAATTCCCCGTGCTCGAGCTGAGCCGTGCGGAGGCGACCGTGGCTAAAGATCCCTGCTCAGGGTTTATTGCATTACCAGACTCTTAAACGCCTCACAGCCAGGCAGCATGACACAGCAGCTCAATCTTCCATAATGGACACCTTCCTCAATCAAGTCACAGAGAAGCCAGAAGTTTCATCCTGTGACATTTTGTCTGCTTATGTATGTGGGTAGGATTTGTTAAAGGTTTATCTAGGTTTTCAGTCTTAGGATATCAGTAGGAACACGCATGTAGGTAATATTTCACTGTGTGTGTGTGTGTGTGTGTGTGTGTGTGTGTGTGTGTGTGTGTGTGTCTGCAGCCTCGGTTGAATATATGCTAAGTTGTCTTATTGAACTGGAAGGCAGTCATTTATCAAAAGCTTCTGTTAGCTGTGATTTCAGATCAGCACCCTCTCTACTTATTCAGTACCATTCATTAACACATCAAAGTCAAATCCTGTTCTTAGGTCAGCCTTATTCAGAGAATGCGTAGGCTGTGGATCATGTGGCCTTTGTTTGTAATAGGCAGCTCAGTGTTCTGCATCTCCCACTGTTGTAATGATTAGTGTGACAGTGCTGCTTGGTCGGGACAACCCCTGACTTCATCTCAACTCCAATGACTCCAACAACTCCAAACGACTCCAAACGACTCCATCTTTCTCTCAGTCAGACGAGCAGTTGCGTGAGGCTTCTTGCCAGAGCAGATGTTTGTGGAAGGGTCAGTATGCTGCACGTAATGCACACCACCCGTAGACACCACCCCTGGACACCACCTCCAGACACCACCTCCGCACACCAAACCCAGGATCCAGCCTTTATTAAAGCTCCGCCTCCTCTCTTTCAGGATCCAGTGTTTACTAAAGCTCCGCCTCCTCTCTTTCAGGCTCTAGCATTTATTAAAGCTCCGCCTCCTCTTTTTCAGGATCCAGCCTTTATTAAAGCTCCGCCTCCTCTCTCTCAAGATTCAGCCTATATTAAAGCTCCGCCTCCTCTCTCTCAGGATCCAGCCTTTACTAAAGCTCCGCCTCCTCTCTCAGAAAAGTATGCCATTACTAAAATTAATATCTCTGCGATTGTTTTGCAACATAGCGAGTGCCTCTGTGTGCGTGTGCGCTGACAGAGATCAGGGGAGGGTGTGACGGGTATTTAATTGGAAAGGGAGGAGACAGCTCGTGCTACCGGGCTGAAGTAAACTGATTTAATAACCATTACGGTCTGTGTCAGGCGTACGCTGGCTTGGTGTCTCCTCCCTCATCCTGCCCTGTCCTCCTAGGATGATTTGAATTGATCGTCTGAATTGCGTTCTCTCTCAGTCCCCCCTCCTCCTCTTCCTCATTCCTCCTGCAGGTGAGACCCCTGCTGTGTCTCATCCACAGGAAGTCCAAGTAGCTGCTCTTCCTTATTTCCTGCTGACATTCCACATAAGGCTGTCACAGAAGGAAAGCTGGGGGCGTATTCGTTTAGTATGGCGTATTGATTTCCCGCCAAATCCGAGTCGTTCGCTCTGCCTGTCTATGCCCGTCACCACTGGTGTCTCCCCGCGCTGACCGAGAGATCGAGGGGTGAATATCACATCAGACATTAATCACACATAGCTCCAGTGTCAACGAGGTTCAGAAGGCTCTCACCAAAACGCCAGTGTTTATAAGAACACTGTGTGAGGGTAGGCGTACACTATCAGAGCTTGGTAGGAAGTCTTCTTGTGGTTCAGTAGCTGAATTTCAGTAGCCACACTATTATGCAGTAGAGGAATCAGAGGAGGACCAGGCCACGCCATAGCTGTGCAAACACAGGCCTGGCTAAGGTGGGTCAGCTTCAGGTTGAGAACTGTTCTGAGCTGGGAGCTTCTTTCTCTATGGTTCTGTTCGGCCATACTCATATCTCTGGTCCTCTGGTTCTGTTCACTACACACTGCTTTCTGCTCCCATATACTGTATATATATATATATATATATATATATATATATATATATATATATATATATATATATATATATGTAGTCTTTAAAAAAAACACTGTGTCTTTACTACTGAGTGTTCCAGTACTTTAAATCTGTGCCACAAAGGATTAAGGCACTCTGTAGGCAAAAGGGGGGTCCAAGCGGAAATTTGTTGCCTGCTTGAAATCTGAAGAAATGATTTTGGGCCCTGTGAAGCACTCCAGCTGTGTCACATTCACTTCTGAGAGATTTAGAGGTGGAAGCAGCAGGTCACGGTGACCTGTTCTCTCTCTGCCTATAACAGGGCAGGTTCTATTTCCATCTAAAGACCTCAACCTCTCCAGAACTCAGATGCTAAGTGTTCTCCATTCATCCAAAGCAAATTAAAACTGAAGGCAAATCAGACTAAATGTAGATTTAAAGGGAAGAAGTGTGGTGTGGACAAAAGAAGCCCGATTTCACTCAGGTTATGTGAACATGTTTTAGGATTGAAAGTATTTCTTCAGCAAAGGAGGAACAAGCAGTGTTCTGATATATGTGGTTCACTGGTCAGCCACAGGGAGAAAAACACTCATTTCCTGTTTACTTTCAAAAATTTCATTTGACTCATTTTGACGTGTATAAGTAAGCAGTTTTAGTTCCAGGGTTTTCTCTCATTTTGGAGTCAAAGAAATGATGAAATGCTAATTCACACCAATATGAAATGCCAATTCACCTTGCTACAAATGGCACATTTGACAGACAAATGAATTCTAAGCACCACTGTCCTTTTATCTTACTGTGTATCCGGCAGAATAGTAAGAGAATCCACTCACAAGCCAACTAAAAACCAAAAGGAGTCTGGCACTATGAAATAAAGCCCCTGTTAGCTTAATGTATCACACTTTAAGCTCCTCTTGAAATGGCTTTCGAAGGAGGAAAGTGCTCTTAGCGTGCTGAGGGAACCACATCTCACTTGGCACTGTTTACATTTTAGCCTATTGCACTTGAGCAGAGTAGGGGATGTAGTGACATCATGTAAAGCGCGGGGCGTCTGGGAGCGATGAGGTGGGCGCATGCGCTGAGGAGAGCGAGGTATAGTAAAGACAGGCTAAAGTCAAGTTAGAGAACGGTTCATATTTAATAAAGACAGTGAGTCCCCGCTTAACGACGGGTCTGGTTAACGACGGAACGGAGTTACGACTGACTTTTTTTTTATTTTGCGCGGTGCGCAGAGGAGCAGTGGCAGCACAGTGGAGTGTTGTGGAGTGTTGGATTGTTGTAGAGTGTTGTGGAGTGTTGTGAAGTGTTGTGTACGATAAGCTGAGGCAGTATTTACGATCAAAGCGTATCTAAATCTAGGGTCACGCTTAACGACGAAAACTGCTTTACGACAGACAGTCTCTAACCCCGTCGTTAAGTGAGGACTCACTGTATACAAAGATCAACAAAACAGACACAAACCACAGGGCTGTTATACAAAACAATGATCAGCACAGACTACATAGAAACCAGGGTTTAAATACAGGACAAACCAAGGAAAACTAAGTACAAACACCTGGGAATGCTAATGAGAGGTGGGGTTACAAACAAGAAAGAGGGAAACAGAGAGAGAATAGAGGGGTAGTCAGGCATTACACGTCACATAAGTGTTGAATAGTAGATGTAGTAACATCACACAAGCGTGGAATAGGAGATGTAGTGACCTCACAGAGGGGTGGAATAGGAGATGTAGTGACATCACACAGGCGTGGAATAGGAGATGTAGTGACATCACAGAGGAGTGGAATAGGAGATGTAGTGACATCACACAGGCGTGGAATAGGAGATGTAGTGACATCACAGAGGAGTGGAATAGGAGATGTAGTGACATCACACATGCGTGGAATAGGAGATGTAGTGACATCACAGAGGAGTGGAATAGGAGATGTAGTGACATCACACAGGCGTGGAATAGGAGATGTAGTGACATCACAGAGGAGTGGAATAGGAGATATAGTGACATCACACAGAGTGGAATAGGAGATGTAGTGACATCACATAATAGTGGAATTGGAGATGTAGTGACATCACACAGAGTGGAATAGGAGATGTAGTGACATCATGTAAGAGTGGAATAGGGTATGTAGTGACTGTTGCCGATGACAGCGGCATGCCTGGATATGCATGGGCTTCCGCTTGGAATTGTGTGGATATCGCAGTTTAGTACAAATGGAACAATGTAACTACATTTTAATGTCCCACATGTACGAGCTGTTGCAGCAGGGCTGATTGTGCCGTGGCCTGATTGGTTCAGTGAGAAGACCAGCCAGTGGGTCTGCAGGCATGTCCCCCGTGTCCACACCCCAGCTTATTTATGGGCTGCGTTACTAACTTCACATTTTAAACTTGTGGTTTCCACGCATTTTTCATGTGGACAGAATTATGCTCAGTGTGCATAAATGCACTCCAGAGAGACTTCCGCCATGACTGCACTGCAGTGCTGTGGCCAAGCTGCATTCAGTCCAAATGTCCTTTTGCCCTCAACACTGAATGGAAATGTAAGCAGTCAAACAGTGCTGTTGTCTTAATAAGAGCGTGAGATGTGACGTGTGGTTGGGGGAGTTTAAATCCATCTCAGTATTCCTGTCCTAATCTGTCTTGACTCAGCGGTGACACCCACTTCTACTTCTTTTTTTCTTTTGTCATTCCGTCTCTTCCTCTGCAGATTATCTATTCATTTATTCATTTATTCTTTCATTTATTTATTGCCAACACGAGAAGCGTTTGTTTTGACAGATGCTTACTCTGGGGCGGCTGCCAAAACGCGGGCTGATTTTCTGGGGATCCGCACTGCAACACACACTAAACGCCGAGGGTTGGACAAACACTCTGCACCCGTCAGATTTGTGAAGCATTATCTGTGCAGGGCAGAGATGACTGCCACACCTCCCCAAATCTCACCAGCCCCTTGAACCGAAGTAAGGTTACAATTTAGGCTAAACAGGTGGGAATTTCTACCATCCGGTGTGTTCTGGAGATCCATTATGTGGTTTTGGATCTGAGGAGATGCAGGTGCTCCCCAGGACAAGCTGCCGGAGTGAAGGGGCTCTTCACGCCGTCTGACCTCCACTTCAGCTGTCTGTCTGCTTCAGCTGTCTGTCTGCTTTATGAGCATGATGCATATTAATGCAGCAAGGGAGCGCTTATCGAAGTTAAACACGCGCATGCACACACACACACACACACACACACACACACACACACACACACACACACACACACACACACACACACACACACACACACAAACAGAGGAGGAGTCATGCCCTTCAACACTGCTCACTGTGTTTTCAGTAATTAGGTACAGTCTTATCACATTTATATTTACATTCTCTCTCTCTCTCTCTCTCTCTCTCTCTCTCTCTCCCTATCTCTCTCTCTCTCTTCTCTCTCTCTCTCTCTCTCTCTCTCTCTCTACCTCTACATCTCACTGCCCCCCTCTGTTTCTCAATGTCTCTTTTTCTCTCTTTCAGGCAGCTGTATGATTTTCTAAACCAGTGGTAATACAGTTCAAAAATAATTTTACAATCCACCAAAACATAGATTGTCTTCCAACTTATGTAGGAAAAAAAAACACGTTTGTGGGTGCTGTCTGTGTTTGTGAGTGCTGACTGTGTTTGTGGGTGTTGTCTGTGTTTGTGTGTGCTGACTGTGTTTGTGGGTGTTGTCTGTGTTTGTGGGTGCTGTCTGTATTTGTGGGTGCTGACTGTGTTTGTGGGTGTTGTCTGTGTTTGTGGGTGCTGACTGTGTTTGTGGGTGTTGTCTGTGTTTGTGGGTGCTGTCTGTATTTGTGGGTGCTGACTGTGTTTGTGGGTGTTGTCTGTGTTTGTGGGTGCTGACTGTGTTTGTGGGTGTTGTCTGTGTTTGTGGGTGCTGTCTGTATTTGTGGGTGCTGACTGTGTTTGTGGGTGTTGTCTGTGTTTGTGGGTGCTAACTGTATTTGTGGGTGCTGTCTGTGTTTGTGGGTGCTGACTGTGTTTGTGGGTGTTGTCTGTGTTTGTGGGTGCTGACTGTGTTTGTGGGTGCTGACTGTGTTTGTGGGTGTTGTCTGTGTTTGTGGGTGCTGACTGTGTTTGTGGGTGCTGACTGTGTTTGTGGGTGTTGTCTGTGTTTGTGGGTGCTGACTGTGTTTGTGGGTGCTGTACTTAGTCCCCTGTTATTGTGGACTCTGATACCCAGACAGATGTTCAGGGCGACTGTCAGCAATAAGACATGTGCAGTGTTACCACAAATAGACCTGAGCATATTGCACAACACACAGACGCGCACCGATGCGTACACCGCTGTAATGTCGAAATTATGTAATTATACAGTCCAGATGCTAGAACAGTTTTTAGACACCACAACAGGTAGGGTGGAACATCAATTAAATCTGCATATTAAATCTGCATATTAAAACTTCTATTATTGAGAAAATTGTCAGTTGTTATAAATGTGGTTCTTTTCTAACTGTACTTCCAGTGAAGTCACAGCCAGATCATCCGGCCCTCCTGAGACTCTCTTTTGCGTGGTGTGTAACATTAAGACGTTTAATGCACTGTGACTAACATTAAGAAGTTCAAAGCTGGCATTCTGTCTCGGTTTCTTTGAATGCATCCCTCTCCGTCCCTCTCTCTTCCTTTCTCTGTCTCCCTCTGTCTGTTTTTCTCCCCCTCCCTCCTTCTCACTCTCTTTCCATCACTGTCTCTCTCTCCCTCTCTCTCTTTTACTGTCAGTCTCTGTCTTTTCTGCCTTGATAGATAATTAGCATGCTGTTCTCTGTGGGAAAAGTGAGTAATGATCATCTGAAGATACAGCAGGTTGGTCATAGTGACGCAGGTTGGTCACTCCCTTCAGAGCATCAGATGTTCAGACAACGTTGGGGCTGATGCGGAGACTCTTGTCTCCCTGCTGTGACCCTGGGTGTGCTCTCCATCTGATGTGGGCTGTGGTGGGGGTTATGGAGTGTGGAGAAGAAGAAGAGAGCAGGAGGCAGGAAGGGGGAAGTGTGGCAGGTGTGGTCATGTATGGTGAAGAGTGGTCATGTGTGGTGAAGAGTGGTCATGTGTGGTGAGGTGTGGTCATGTGTGGTGAGGTGTGGTCATGTGTGGTGAAGAGTGGTCATGTGTGGTGAGGTGTGGTCATGTGTGGTGAGGCGTGGTCATGTGTGGTGAGGCGTGGTCATGTGTGGTGAGGCGTGGTCATGTGTGGTGAGGCCTGGTGAGGCGTGGTCATGTGTGGTGAGGCGTGGTCATGTGTGGTGAGGCGTGGTCATGTGTGGTGAGGTGTGGTCATGTGTGGTCATGTGTGGTGAGGCGTGGTCATGTGTGGTGAGGCGTGGTCATGTGTGGTGAGGCGTTGTGAGGCGTGGTCATGTGTGGTGAGGCGTTGGCAGATTTGTTCAGGTGTGGTCCGGCGTGGTCAGGCGTGGTCATGTGTGTTCAGGCGTGGTCAGGCGTGGTCATGTGTGGTCAGGCGTGGTCATGTGTGTTCAGGCGTGTTCATGTGTGGTCAGGCGTCGGCAGATGTGGTCAGGCGTGGTCAAGCGTGGTCTGGCGTGGTCAGGCGTGCGGCAGGATAGCAAGGATAAGATGGTTAAGTTTTACACACACATATATGGTAACGGGCATCTTTTAGGATTCCCCCATAAGGGTTTTTGTGGTATGTTAGCTGCTCTTCAGTGATTCCTTTCAAATATGTGGCAAAGGCCTTGAGATGTACTGCTATTGATCCACTGGTAGCAAATTAGGTTCACAAAATATCAAGCAACTAAGGGTTATGCTGCATGTAAGCAGAGTTGGTGACCTGCCAAGACATTCTCAATTTAATTTAAAGTTCAGACATTTCTGTTTTTCTGCTTTTCTTTCATGATTTTAAATATGCAGCTTACAAATGTAGGCCACTAACGAGGTGAAGAGAGAGAGAGACAGAGAGAGAGAGAGAGAGAGAGAGAGAGAGAGGAGAGAGAGAGAGAGAGGGAGAGAGAGAGAGAGAGAGGGGAGAGAGAGAGAGAGAGAGAGAGAGAATGAATGATGTCTACTTGTTATTTACTAGAGCATCTTAGAGCTGTATTGTGTCAGAGAAGCATCATTTTGTTTCTCTGTCCACCCCCTGAAGGCTCTTGTCTTAGCATTGCTTATTGGCTGGAATTGGGGTGGGGATCTAAGCGGATAAAGTCTAACCTCCATTAGATTTCATCAGGCCTTTGCTTTAGGTCTCCTCCACTGCCTGGCAGTGCCGTAAAGCCCCTGTAATATCACGCCTTACTGCTGTTTAGGGGCTAATGGCACCGGCTCACAGCCATGAAGCAGTTACCCGGCCGGCTGGGGCACGAGGCCCCCGTGCCACAGTAAATGTACCGCCACGTAGACGCGTGCGGCCCCGCTAATAAAAAGCCACGCGCCTGAATTACTTTGTGTTTCACGCAGCCATATTTCACTAGGAGATCCATTACTCCTCATTAGCACGGAGATGACGGAGCATATTGATTCTGAGGCGAATCAAAGCACCTTTGTTGTCATGATCCGTATCCTTTATGGGGGGGAAAACGCCCGCTGCTGGAGTCGTCCTGTTCCGTGTTGATGCACGATTCCTCTCTGAATGCAGCCGCAACGAAACGCCACATTAACATGTGAAACAGAGCTGCTTCTCGGGCCGATTTCACAGCACAAGCGTCGCGCGCCGATATCATACATCAAAGATCGACTTAGGGATGCATTTACGGAACCGCCGATTTAGAGCCATGATTAGTCTTCATTTCTCGGTCCCCCGAGATCCTTTCAAACAGCGGTATTCGCATGGGCTGATTTCTTAATTACAGGGAGAGGAATATGCATGGGTTCACTCTGCTCCTCCTGGGAGTTGCTCCTCAAAATTTGTACTTGTCACTGTCAGCGTGTCACTAGCCACAGCAGGAAGCCTTCGTTTCTGTTTGATTAGCCGGTGCTGTTTATGGCTGCTGTAACCAATGCTGCGTATTAAGAGCTGATGACGGCACCTCACAGCCTCACACCACCATGTCAAGACGCACGAGTGCTCCCACATCGCCCCCCAGCTCCGCAAACCTGCATCTCGTCAGCCGTGGGGCGGGTTATGGGCGTGGTCTACTGCTGCTTATGGGAGGAGCTGATCTGGGGGGTTGGGGCCATGAGCCCAGACCTGGTGCCCACCACCTCCTGAGAGGAGTCACTGTGGTGAGGAGAGCGAGAGCCAGGTCTGCCTCCTCTCGTACCCCACCTCCACCCCCGCCCCCACCTCCACCCCCTCCACACCTCAATCAGCAATGTGGTACGAAGCGGAAACACCCACGCCCATTCCGCTGTGACACGGCGAGATATAGAGCTTTCATTTCAAGCGCTCCGTGGGGATTTCGCTGCAATAACTCATCCGAGTGTGTGTCTGGGGAGCTCGGCGAGTCAACCTGGGGGGGGGGGGGAGGTTCCTACCTTGTAATGCAGTTTCAATTACAGATGACACCCAGATACAGGCGGCTAAAAGGGGATGGGAGGAGGAGATTGTCAAAGTGGAGCAATCCAGCAGACTGGGGAGAAAATGAAAACCGCACCATGCCAAGGTACCTGGTTCCGGGGGGCAATCTGCTCGTGATTGACAGCAGTGTGGCATGTCATAATATGAAATTGATGATGTTCAGTGGTGCCCGGCACTGGGCCGGTAATTGATTGAGTTCTCTGTGTGGGAGCACGCTGACATCTGTCCCATGTTAGAGTGAGATCCTTAATGAAGTACAGGCAGGCCACTGGTGCTGCCCGGTCCCGTTCAGGTAGAGGAGATCTTACAAAGCCAGGATGCTGGCATGCAGACAGGTGCTCTCTGGAGAAGAAGCTTGCTACACATGTATTTGCGCTGGTAATTGTTATCTGATAAATTGGCCAAGGCCCCACCCCACCTCACACGCACCTGCCCAGTCTGCCTCAGAGCCAAGAAGGGTTTCAGCTATCAGTGACTACAGCGCCAAGTCTGGCCACACCTCCTCTTCCTGACTCCGCCCATCTTGCCAAGTTGGTATTTCAGATCGTTCTCTGTCATGTGTGAGTAGTTGGTGTCGCCTGTCTCACAACCCTACACTTATACAACCCTACACTTACACAACCCTACACTTACACAACCCTACACTTACACAACCCCACACTTATACAACCCCACACTTACATAACCCTACACTTACACAACCCTACACTTACATGACCCTACACTTACATAACCCTACACTTACACAACCCTACACTTACACGACCCTACACTTACACGACCCTACACTTACACAACCCTACACTTACACAACCCTACACTTTCACGACCCTACACTTACACAACACTACACTTTCACGACCCTACACTTACACAACCCTACACTTTCACGACCCTATACTTACACAACACTACACTTACACGACCCTACACTTACACGACCCTACACTTACATAACCCTACACTTACACGACCCTACACTTACACGACCCCACACTTACACAACCCTACACTTACACAACCCTACACTTACATGACCCTACACTTACACAACCCTACACTTTCACGACCCTACACTTACATGACCCTACACTTACATAACCCTACACTTACACAACCCTACACTTAGACAACCCTACACTTTCACGACCCTACACTTACATGACCCTACACTTACATAACCCTACACTTACACAACCCTACACTTACACGACCCTACACTTACACGACCCTACACTTACACGACCCTACACTTACACGACCCTACACTTACATGACCCTACACTTACATAACCCTACACTTACACAACCCTACACTTACACGACCCTACACTTACACGACCCTACACTTACACAACCCTACACTTACACGACCCTACACTTACACATCCCTACACTCCTAGCCGCTCCTGCTTCTCCTTCTCAGCAGACCTGGCTGCTTTTGGGATTCTTGGGCCCAGGTTGATGGGTTTACTGGGCTCAGGGCAGAGTGTCTGTGCCATGCCGGAGTCTTCCTCACTCACTGTTTGATGTGGATCAGGACTCAGGTGCTTCATCACTGAGCTGAGCGGTTCAGCTGTGTTCAGAAGAAAGCAGACGCAGGCCAGATTCACACACACACTCACGCACGCACACCACACACACACACACACACACACACACACACACACACACACACACACACACACACACACACACACACACATAGTGCAAACACACAGACCAATACAGGGCAATAATACGCAGACCAAACACAGCAATAGCACGCGGCCCACCAAACGCACACAGATCAAAGGCAGTAATAACACACCAGCTATACGTAGCAATAACAGACCAAATGCAATAACTGGGCTGGATTTCTGGATTTTTACGAGTGGAAAGAGGCTTCAAAGCTGAACAGAGTACAAATTCACACCCAGAATCCACTCTGAAAGTGTGTATGTGAGATACCTCAAAACATGAAATAAAATCAGAACCAGCCAGTCCTCTGCTGGAATGTATTATAGGACACAGTCTGTCAGGGATGTGTGTCAGTCACACAGTCCTGACCTGAGTTACACAGTCATTTGGAAGCTCTGTGTATTTTGTTTTTGTTGATGTCTTGTTGGTTATTTGTTTGTTGTTTACTGTAGAATATCTTGCTGAGCGAGAAATGTCACCTCTCCCCCAGAATGCTCCATTCCCACAGACGTTAATGCAGTGCATGTCGTCCCACCAGCGCTGTGATGGATGGCCCGGCGGGCCATGATGGAGATGGAGTCAGTTGCTCATGTTCTCCCAGTCACACCTCACCACCCCTCACACTTCCCCAACCCATGAGCTCACGGTGTGTTCCAGGCCAGACCTGTATAGATATACAGATATACAGGTGTGTAAATATACAGATATGCAGGTGTGTAGATATGCAGATATACAGGTGTGTAAATATGCAGATGTGTAGGTGTGTAAATATGCAGATGTGCAGGTGTGTAGATATGCAGATATACAGGTGTGTAAATATGCAGATGTGTAGGTGTGTAGATATGCAGATGTACAGGTGGGCAGGTGTGTAGATATGCAGGTGTGCGGGTGTGTAGATATGCAGGTGTGCGGGTGTGTAGATATGTAGGTGTGCAGGTGTGTAGATATGCGGGTGTGCGGGTGTGTAGATATGTAGGTGTGCAGGTGTGTAGATATGCGGGTGTGCGGGTGTGTAGATATGTAGGTGTGCAGGTGTGTAGATATGCAGGTGTGCGGGTGTGTAGATATGTAGATGTGCGGGTGTGCAGGTGTGTAGATATGCAGGTGTGCAGGTGTGTAGATATGCAGGTGTGCAGGTGTGTAGATATGCAGGTGTGCGGGTGTGTAGATATGCAGGTGTGCGGGTGTGTAGATGTGTAGATGTGCGGGTGTGTAGATGTGTAGATGTGCGGGTGTGCAAGTGTGTAGATATGCAGGTGTGCAGGTGTGTAGATATGCAGGTGTGCAGGTGTGTAGATATGCAGGTGTGCAGGTGTGTAGATATGCAGATGTACAGGTGGGCAGGTGTGTAGATATGCAGGTGTGTGGGTGTGTAGATATGCAGATGTGCGGGTGTGCAGGTGTGTAGATATGTAGGTGTGCGGGTGTGTAGATATGTAGGTGTGCGGGTGTGTAGATATGTAGATGTGCGGGTGTGCAGGTGTGTAGATATGCAGGTGTGCGGGTGTGTAGATATGCAGGTGTGCAGGTGTGTAGATATGCAGGTGTGCAGGTGTGTAGATATGCAGGTGTGCAGGTGTGTAGATATGCAGGTGTGCGGGTGTGCAGGTGTGTAGATATGCAGGTGTGCAGGTGTGTAGATATGCAGGTGTGCAGGTGTGTAGATATGCAGGTGTGCGGGTGTGTAGATATGCAGGTGTGCGGGTGTGTAGATGTGTAGATGTGCGGGTGTGCGGGTGTGTAGATGTGTAGATGTGCGGGTGTGCAGGTGTGTAGATATGCAGGTGTGCAGGTGTGTAGATATGCAGGTGTGCGGGTGTGTAGATATGCAGGTGTGCGGGTGTGTAGATGTGTAGATGTGCGGGTGTGCGGGTGTGTAGATGTGTAGATGTGCGGGTGTGCAAGTGTGTAGATATGCAGGTGTGCAGGTGTGTAGATATGCAGGTGTGCAGGTGTGTAGATATGCAGGTGTGCAGGTGTGTAGATATGCAGATGTACAGGTGGGCAGGTGTGTAGATATGCAGGTGTGTGGGTGTGTAGATATGCAGATGTGCGGGTGTGCAGGTGTGTAGATATGTAGGTGTGCGGGTGTGTAGATATGTAGGTGTGCGGGTGTGTAGATATGTAGATGTGCGGGTGTGCAGGTGTGTAGATATGCAGGTGTGCGGGTGTGTAGATATGCAGGTGTGCAGGTGTGTAGATATGCAGGTGTGCAGGTGTGTAGATATGCAGGTGTGCAGGTGTGTAGATATGCAGGTGTGCAGGTGCAGGTACCTCCTGATCGAGCGCTTGACGCCACTGCTGTGGGAACTCAGATGGCACGGCGAGTGCTAACAGCTACGCGTATGTGTAGGGGGCGGGGCGGGGAGGCGGAGCTTGGGGGATTAGCGGGCGGAGCGGGCAGGCGGGGTGGGGGGATCAAGGGGCGGGTGCGCCTTCCTGCAGCCCCTGACGTATCGTTCATTTGGGCCTGTCGGCGAGGCCATGACAGGGCGAGCAGCAGCAGAGCTCTAATTATAGACGTTGTCCAGGGCATGTGATAAAAACCGCTCTGTCTGATTAGAGGATCTGTCAGCACTGCCGAAGGGATCTCTTGTCATGACCCATTTTAACAGGCACACACACACACACACACACACACACACACACACACACACACACACACACAGATCTGGG
>NC_135220.1:23120353-23130353 GCF_052324685.1 Brachyhypopomus gauderio | reverse complement strand
TTCCGTTTGGTTGCTATCTTAAATATGCTAATGAGGGGTCAAAGGGCGATTTGATTCACTTTCACGGTGCTGCACTCCAATTGCCCTTTCAGGTCTGTCTGCTCCTTAATCCACATCTCTCTATATCACATCTCCCTAAACCACATCTATTCACATCACATCTCCCCAAACCACATCTCTCTACATCACATCTCCCTAAACCACATCTATTTACATCACATCTCCCCAAACCACATCTCTCTACATCACATCACCCTAAACCACATCTCTCTATATCATATCTCCCTAAACCACATCTCTCTACATCACATCACCCTAAACCACATCTCTCTATATCATATCTCCCTAAACCACATCTCTCTACATCACATCTCCCTAAACCACATCTCTCTACATCACATCGCTCTAAACCACATCTATCTACATCACATCTCCATACATCCCTAAACGACATATACATACATCACATCTCCTTATATCACATCTTTGCCCTTTGATTTCAGCTTCCCTGTCTTTGGTGATACTGATATTATGATGATCTTTATTCTCTGTGGCGATCTTTATTCTGATTTGATTTTTATTCCAATATTGGCTTGATTTGGCCAGAATAAAATAGTGCATATAAAGGCATTATCCTGCTTCACCAGCGTTCCCCACCAGAGTCTTACTGCACCTGCCTGTTTAATATCTGCACCTTTTATGAAGGGGCCCTGCAACACGAGACTCTCTCAGATGAAGGAGTTTTGGGTACCAAAGGATTCATGTCCTGTTTTACCAAACAGACTAGCACAAATGTCACGCTCTAAAGGATGGCTGATCAGATCAGATCAGATCAGATCATTTGTAATTCAAAGCTGAGGGAAAATTGAAAGCAAATAAATGCACTTTACATATGTGTGTGTGTGTGTGTGTGTGTGTGTGTGCTTTTGTACTGTGTGTGTATGTTTGTACTGTGTGTGTTTCCATGGCACACCTGTCTTGTGTCGGGGGCACCACACCGCTGCGTGTCCATAATTAGAGAAGCAAATGACCCTGATTAACCTCTGACCCCAATGGATTGGGGTCACAGTGAGTGCAGAACGAGATTAAAGCCTCGGAATAAATTGTGCGTGGGAGGGCGAGACGAGAGGTCGCTGCAGGAGGTCGCCATGGGAGGTTGCCGCGGCGAAGCTTTGTGAGCACCTTGCTCTCTCCATGACAGACGGAGGCTCTTTTGATAGCGCCGTGCCTGCGTGAGACGCCGCCCCCGCGTGAGGGCACGTCTTTCCAGCTCTGTCCCTCTATATTCAGCACCCCCACGTTCTCTTTCTCTCCTTGAGAGCTCGTCTCCTCTGTGTCCAGAGCGGAGACGAAGGAAGGCCGTCCTCTCTTCACCTGGTGAACGATGGTTAGGTCCGTGCCTGGGAGACACAGCGTGAAGGAGGAAGAGCAGGAGACGCGCGCTGACCTTGAGGGCGGAGCGTAAAGACAGAGACACCTGCTCCAGTCCTGCAGGGCAGCGGGACGTCCACAAATGGTTATTAGAAGAGATGGTGTGATGCTGCATCTTGGGAGCCATTTAGAACTGTGTGTGTGTGTGTGTGTGTGTTTGGCATGGCCTAAGTTTGCGCTACTCTTCACCTTTCCTACAGGTGGCCTGCAGTGCCATTGTGGTGAGCATTATTAACTAAGCAGGCTGATAATGACACTCTTTTACTGAGTCATTAGCATAATCCTTTAATTGCCTGATGAAGAAAAAAATAAACACAGCAGGGGTATCTCTCTCATATATTGTATGTAACCAAGCAACCAGAGGTGGAAGTGTGTGTGTGTGTGTGTGTGTGTGTGTGTGTGTGTGTCTGTGTGTGTGTGTGTGTGTCTGTGTGTCTGTGTGTGTTTGTGAGAGAGAGAGACCTGGCTCTTGGACAGTGCAGCACCACATGAGAGCTTTTGAAGACACACTCAGCTTGTCCATCAGCAAGGTCCATCCTTGTTCTCCGTCAACATTAGCGACAGTGCTAATCTGCTGCTCAGTTCTTGACACCTCGGCAGGGCGTGGGCAGGCGACCCAACGGGTGGTGGCGCTCTCCGGACCTGTCTGGATCAGGGGCCACGTTTGTGGAGTGTGAAGGTGCCGGCTGGTTCTGGGAGCACAGCGCGGAGACCCCATGACCGCAGGATCCAGTCTGCAATTGATTGAGGACACAAAGCGTGTGTGCAGTTATCAGGACCCAGTCCTGCTGCCTTGTTTATTCTAGTCCCCCGCAGTGTGGGGCTGGTGATGGTCAGCTACTCCCCCGTGGTGTGGGGCTGGTGATGGTCAGCTGGTCCCCCGTGGTGTGGGGCTGGTGATGGTCAGCTACTCCCCCGTGGTGTGGGGCTGGGGATGGTCAGCTGGTCCCCGTGGTGTGGGGTGGGTGATGGTCAGCTACTCCCCCGTGGTGTGGGGTGGGTGATGGTCAGCTAGTCCCCCGTGGTGTGGGTGTTCAGGAGATATGACAGTGCTGTTGTTGTGGGAGGTGTGTAAAATTACACTTACACACCCAGGTGTCCTACAGAGCACAAACAACAATGAGTGTATCACCCTAACTGTGAGCAGGTGTTACAGATCTCTCAAAGTGTGTGTGTGTGTGTGTGTGTGTGTGTGTGTGTGTGTGTGTGTGTGTGTGTGTGTGTGTGTGTGTGTGTGTGTGTGTGTGAATGTGTGGGTGTAAGATTTGGCAGGTAGGAGATATTTTCCCACCATGCACTAGAGGCGACCCACAGATTAGCATCAGTGGCTAATCCGACACCAGCCATGCAGCCATGGACTATTTCTGCTTTCCCTGAACTGGATCTGAACTTTTGCCTTTTAGACAACGGCAGCAACAACCAGCGGCTGGCACATCACTGTGTGTGTGTGTGTGTGTGTGTGTGTGTGTGTGTGTGTGTGTGTGTGTGTGTGTGTGTGTAGTCAGTCCACCCTGAGCCGTATTACCTCAGGATCTGACCTATTACTAAAGGACAGTGCAGCTACTGTAGTGCTAACTTGCTGTAACTCAGACATTCAGCAGGGCTAATCCTTTCAGTTTATTGCAGAAGTGGAAAGAGTACTGAAAAATTGTAATTGAGTAAAAGTATCATTACTTTGCCTAAAATCTACTCAGAGTAAAAGTAAAATTACCCATCTCAAAATTTTCTCGAGTAAAAGTACAAAATTACTTCATTTAAAATGTAATTTGAGTAAAAGTTACTTTGTTACTAGTTATTTAATGCATGGATGAATCATAAACCAAATTCAGCACAAGTTGTTTTAATCGATTTCAAAGTGTATTTAAGTGCACATCCACACTTGCAAAAAGATCAGCTGGGCTCAGGAACATACTTCCTCACGGCACAAGGACAGTCACAACCTGTACCATAAAGTGCAAACAATTTTCAGTCCTATTGTCCAACGGACAACACTATGATAAGAATAAAGACAAAAAACAAAAACAAAAAAAAACAAAATGCACACAAAATTAAGTGCTCACAAGATGCCACAAATCAAACTAAAATGCAACAGGATTCCACTACTCACAATAAAATACCCACAGGATCCCACATCAAAAATTTTAAATTTTCATAGGATCCCACAATTTAAAAGTAAGTGCTCACAGGATCCAACTATTCAAAATACAGTGCCCACCGGATCCCACTATTCACAATAAAATGCCCACAGGTTGCCACAACTCAAAATAAAATATAAAATGACCACGGGATCCCACATCTCAAAATAAAACAAAATGCGCACAGGATTCCACTATTTAAAACGCTCACAGGATCCTACTATTCAAAATACAGTGCCCACAGGATTCCACTTTTCACAATAAAATGTCCACAGGATCCCACAGAACCTGATAGATAGAAGATTTAAAGATAGAACAATCTCATCCTTTTGGAAATAAGTGCACCAGATTACGACCTGATTATGAGACAATGGAAAGGGCACGCGAAAGGCAAGGCCATCCAATTGGCCTTGAGTTCTGGGACTCAAAGTTAAAATTTCTGCCCACATTTAATTTTTCACCATCAATATTTTTTTACTCAGTAATTTGAGGCCGTTCAAATGTAGTGAAGTAAAACTACTTGGGTCAAAATGTACTCAAGTACATGTAAAAATTACATATTTCAAAAACTACTCAGAAAATTACAAATTACTCATAAAAAGTACTCAATTACAGTAATGTGAGTAAATGTAATTAGTTACTTTCCACCCCTGGTTTATTGTATGTTTACTGAATGTGTATTGTATGTTTATTGTATATTTATGTACCAAACCATCTGCCTTGCTACTAGACATGGCGAGACCACCCCGAGAGCTCGATGGACGTCTCGTTGGCCGTCGTTGCCCCACCTGATGGCGCTAGTGCGTCTGTGGCCGTTGTGGTTTAGTCGACCGCCGGGCGCTTGTGTAACATAGTGAGTTTAGGCACTCGTTACGCTGCCGTGTTCCTACGGTGTTTCACCCACGAGGGGGTAAAATCACAGGGCTGACAGCAGACTGCTGTGATTACAGTGATCTGAGCCGGGGTTGGGGGAAAGGTCAGGGTTCACGCTCACCCAGCTGCTGGGCGGAGTGGTTAAACGTGTACTGCACACGCTGATTGCAGGATTGCTGTCTGGAGTTGGAGCATGGGCTGAGATACAAGGGGAATAGAAGCTGTGTGATGTCTCAGGCTAGCTCTCTGTGTGTGTGTGTGTGTGTGTGTGTGTGTGTGTGTGTGTGGGTGGGTGTGTGGGTGTGTGTGTGCGTGTGTGGGTGTGGGTGCTTGTGATGACAATTTGGTCTGGTTCATCACACACTATCACTGTCTATCACAATAGATGACTCTCACCTTCCACCCTATCAGGTCTGTGTGTGTGTGTGTGTGTGTGTGTGTGTGTGTGTGTGTGTGTGTGTGTGTGTGTGTGTGTGTGTGTGTGTGTATTTTTATGATGTGTGTGAATGTATGTGTGAAAGTGATGCAGGTGTTAGTGTGTTACTGCAGACTCTTCAAGTTCTGCCAGAATGACACAGCTGCTCTCCCCTTGAGTGTGTGTGTGTGTGTGTGTGTGTGTGTGTTGTGTGTGTGATTGGGGGGGGGGGGGGGGGGGTGTATGTTTAAATGTGGTGGTCTCTTGGCCTGAGGTATATACACAGATCTGATGAGTCTGGACAGCTGTGGTGGGTTAAATGTGACTTTAGAGCTCGACGCCAGACAGTGTGTGTGCAGCTACTCCGGCTAGAGTTATTAAGTGCAGCTAATAATCTCAGACCAGCAGTGTCCAGCCTAATTGAAATACTGCATTGTGTGCATTTTGTGACCAAGTAGCAGTCTCATTATTTCACTAATGGCGCTTGTTAGGAGAAATAATCGCTTTTCTTGAATATGGAGGAGAAAAGGAACAGACCTCCACCAAAGCGTTGACTCCCTTCAGCTCACGGGTGGAGAGTGAAGACGTTGCTTTATTACCACTGCCTGTTGTTTACCAGCTGCGTAATGCATGTATCAAGTGAGGTGATTTGTCCCCAGAACCTTCAGGGTTCCACGTTTGCTGGGAGAACTGTGGGCTCCTGTGTGGTCTGGAGGTGGAGATGATAAGATGCACTCAGGCAGAAGAACTGATCCCTCAGGACAGATTAGACGGAGGCCACTCACACTGTGCAGTGTGTGTGTGTGTGTGTGTGTGTGTGTGTGTGTGTGCATATGTATATATGTGCAGGAGCATCCTCAGACCAGAGAGACCCTAACTCCTTACCCTAGCCACTAACCCTAACTAAGCCCTAAACCTAACCTTAACACTAAGCGTAACCCCTAACTCCTAAGCCCTAACCCCTAATTCCTAAGATATGTCCTCATATTCATATCTCACACACAGCAAATACACACACACACACACACACACACACACACACACACACACACACACACACCCTTTGGCTCCTCCCAGACTCTCATTCACATTGTTGCTATGGTAACCACATGTGCTGGAAAAGCACTTAAGAGGAAAAAAAAAAAAACTCAAGGCAATGAAATATCATCAAATATCGTCATTTTCACGTACAACCATAAAAACACTACACAAACAACACTAAGCACACTCTCTCTATCCCTCTCTCCCTCTCTCTTTCACTCACTCTCATGTCTTCTTCTCTACCTCCCTCTTCCTCCCTTTCTCCCTCCGCTCTCTTCTCTCAGAACTGCTGGTAAAAGTGAGATGATCAGTGTCTGGAGTTTTGAAGGGAGAGGACAGAGCTGGAAGTGCCTGGGACATGCCCTGACCCTAACTCTAACTTTAATACTAACCCTGACCCTAACTCTAACTTTAATACTAACCCTGACCCTAACTCTAACTTTAATACTAACCCTGACCCTAACTCTAACTTTAATACTAACCCTGACCCTAACTCTAACTTTAATACTAACCCTGACCCTAACTCTAACTTTAATACTAACCCTGACCCTAACTCTAACTTTAATACTAGCCCTAACCCTAACTCTAACTCTAATGCTAACCCTAACCCTAACTCTAATGCTAAAGCTAACTCTAATGCTAAAGCTAACCCTAACTCTAATGCTAACGCTAACCCTAACTTTAACTTTAATACTAACCCTGACCCTAACTCTAACTTTAATACTAACCCTGACCCTAACTCTAATGCTAACCCTAACCCTAATTCTAATGCTAAAGCTAACTCTAATGCTAAAGCTAACCCTAACTCTAATGCTAACGCTAACCCTAACTCTAACTTTAATACTAACCCTGACCCCAACTCTAATGCTAACCCTAACCATAACTCCAATGCTAACCCTATCTCTAACCCTAACTCTAACTCTAATGCTAACCCAAGCACCAACACCTAACCCTAACTCTAATGCTAGACCTTCTCCATTAACCATGTCTTTGTTCACTCCACTCACTCAGGGCTGCAAAAGCAATGGGCACCATGCTCAGTGCTGCACTCCAGAAGCACACTCCAGAAACACACTCCAGAAAAATACACTCCAAAAACACACTCCAGAAACACTCATCACAACAGACTGTGCAGATATTAACCTGTGAAGAACACAAACGATGTGAAGAATACTGAGATGTGCAGTCAGAACCAACAACATGCAAGAGCATCTTGAATTCCTTCAGTTACAAAGGCCCCTCAGAGAAGTTTCTCTTGATTGCAATCGTAGGTCACTGGGCTTAAAGAGGTGAGGAAGGTCACATTTTTCAGACTTAGTAAGTCACTCTGAGTGTATCCCTGTTCAAGACCTTTTTGTACACATCTTAAGGCCTAGATCACTCTTCTGATACCAATAAACACAATTCCTTCAAACCAGTAAAAAGAAAGAGTCATGGCAGAAGACAGGAGAGGAGAGGAGAGGGTAGGAAATGAGAGGGGAGTCGACAAGAGGAGAGGAGAGGAGAGGGGAGGGGGAGAGGGGAGGGGGAGAGGCGAGAAAAGAAGGGAGGAGAGGAGGAGGGAGAGGGAGACCACGAGGCTGTCTGCCCTTCAGATGCAGCCATTGACTTTTCACCGTAGAGCTTGCGGACACACACACACACACACACACACATACATACACAATCAAAACACACACAGACATACACACACACGCTCTTTCAGATTATGGCCCCTGAGCTACTTCAGGTAGAAGGTGGTTATTTCACTGCTGCCATTTTCGCAGCCACTGCTGCGATTTCAGTGCAGACGAGCACTTCACCTCTACATCTGTCAGCTGGAACTCCATCCCTGCCATCAAACACACACACACACACACCCACACACACACACACACACAAACACACACACATACACCCACACATTTTTGTTTATATATATATATATATATATGTGTGTGTGTGTGTGTTTGTTTTATGTATATATACATATTAAGGTAGATTATCTAACCCCAGATTATCCTGCAGAGATGTTCTAGTCAGCCTCAGCCTGTCCATGTGTCTGGCCTCCACACCAGCACCCACTGTCACTAGGGGAGAAGACCTGACACTAGTAAAGAACCCTAATAGATGTAGTCATAGCCCCGTGAAGAGATGAGAAAGGTCAGGAAAGAATGTTACTGAGAGAGAGAGAGAAAGAGAGAGAGAGAGAGAGAAAATGAGAGACAAAGAAAAAGGAACAAAGAAATAGTCTCACAAAAGGGAGTGAGGGTGAGTGTGGAGAGGCCGTGTCAGCTGTGAAGGGTCCTGCATTCTCCCTGCATGCAGCAGTGAGGGACACGGGTGACGGCTTAATTATCTGTCTCCGCCAATCAGAGCGCGGCTCCTGTAACCTCTCCCCAAACATCCAGCCGGGCGGAACATGGAGAGGGCAGAGAGGGGCTGGGGCAGAGCTTCCCGCTACTCCACTTCCTCACGTTTGCTGACAAACGGTGATGAATTGGCCAATCGGAGGCCCCCCACCTACAGTAATCGCTCCAGCTTTCACGCTCTGTTCTCGGAGGCTCACTGATTGCTTTGACTCACACACGGGACAGATAGAGCACACAGGACAGAGAGAACACACAGGACAGATAGAACACACAGGACAGAGAGAACACACAGGACAGATAGAACACACAGGACAGAGAGAACACACAGGACAGAGAGAACACACAGGACAGATAGAACACACAGGACAGAGAGAACACACAGGACAGATAGAACACACAGGACAGAGAGAACACACAGGACAGATAAGAGCACACAGGACAGATAAGAACACACGGGACAGAGAGAACACACAGGACAGAGAGAACACACAGGACAGAGAGAACACACAGGACAGATAGAACACACAGGACAGAGAGAACACACAGGACAGATAAGAGCACACAGGACAGATAAGAACACACGGGACAGAGAGAACACACAGGACAGATAGAACACACAGGACAGATAAGAACACACGGGACAGAGAGAACACACAGGACGGATAGAACACATGAGACAGATAGAACACACGGGACAGAGAGAACATGAAGCCTGTGGACTCTCTTGTTCTGACAGACACAAGCAGAGTAGTGAAATACAGCAGCACAGGCCCCGCCTCCGGCACACAGACATTCATTCAGCACAATCCGATATGCATTCAGTGCGAATACCAGAATATATACATACATCATGTTAAAAGCCAGATATAAAGCTTACGTTCTGCACTGTAAGCGCACAGTCAGTGGTCCTGTCACTCAAGGGTTATTTATGGACTGTGTTTCCTGCTTGTTGGGGAGTGTTGGCGACAGTACGGAGATGGTCTACTTTACAGAAACTCTCATAAGACCTAAAAAGCCCTCTAGGCTCAGCAGCAGATTCTGCATCTGTTTACCATTTACCACATGACAAACAAGCCAAACAGTAGTTTATTTGCCAAAAAGTGGCAATGCCCTTTAAAGCAGGCAGAGAAGCAGACCAGGTGCTTCAGTGCGAGTGTGTGGGAAGTCTCTCCTGCACACAGAGTGGCGTCACCTAGACCGGCACCTGGCATCAGTTCATGCTCTCCCCTCCTGTGTGGGTTTGGGTCCACGTGGCCATGTAAACTCAGGTCTCCGCCCCTGTGGTCTCCGCCCCTGTGGTCACCACCCCTGTGGTCACCGCCCCTGTGGTCACCGCCCCTGTGGTCTCCGCCCCTGTGGTCTCTGTTAGCTTCGCTCTCTGGTCATTCTCACTGCTTTCACTGCATTGTTATGTTGAGGAATATTTTACAACCACACGTACCCGTGCGTGGAGTGTGTGGTGGAGACGTATGAGCCCTCAGAGCAAAGGAACTAAGTTAGGGGCTTTAAGTTAGGGGCATATTTGAGTGTAAACTTGAGGGTATACTTGAGTGTATACGTGAGTGTGTACATGAGTGTGTACATGAGTGTGTACATGAGTGTATATGTGAGTGTGTACATGAATGTGTGCATGAGTGTGTACATGAGTGTGTACGTAAGTGTATACGTGAATGTGTACATGAGTGTGTACATGAGTGTGTACGTGTGTACATGAGTGTGTACATGAGTGTAAATGTGAGTGTGTACATGAGTGT
>NC_135220.1:23042853-23112853 GCF_052324685.1 Brachyhypopomus gauderio | reverse complement strand
TTCCTGTTTTGTTTGGGGGCTGCCTGGTCTGTCTCCCTGGGCTGCCGAGCTCATTACACAGCAGTGAGTGAATATTCCACACGCTGGCTGGAAGAAAGTTAAGCAGGCTGGTGATGAAGACTTGCATGGCTGTGAATAAGAATGACCTTTTCTTCTCGATTGGCCATGTGACCTATCACATCGGCTCCTCTGTCTTTGTTCTTTCCTAATTGGTTCATGATGAAGTATTGATTGCCATTTTTATCCTTATTTATTTCGCTGTCATTCTCAGAGATGTGACGGAAGGAGGCGGGTTGCGTGGCATTAATGTGGTGCTCGTACGACGTGTCGCACACACAACTTTAGCTTGAGCTGGATGTAAACCAGTGATTCACTAACTCCTGGTTCAGCACTGGTTAGCTCACTAGATTTATCTATGAAACCATTTTTGAATTTGCCTATTTTACTGTGTACAGTATTTCATCTCTATTTATTGGTGCACATCTTACTGTGTCTACAGACTCACATGTGTCTGCAGTCCTCTGTGGTTTCATGTGTGTCTGTGTCTCGACTGTGTTTGCAGTCCTCTGTGGTTCATGTGTGTCTGTTTCTCATCTGTGTCTGCAGTCCTCTGTGGTTTCATGTGTGTCTGTGTCTCGACTGTCTCTGCAGTCCTCTGTGGTCCATGAGTGTCTGTGTCTCGACTGTCTCTGCAGTCCTCTGTAGTTCATGTGTGTCTGTTTCTCATCTGTGTCTGCAGTCCTCTGTGGTTTCATGTGTGTCTGTGTCTCGACTGTCTCTGCAGTCCTCTGTGGTTCATGTGTGTCTGTTTCTCATCTGTGTCTGCAGTCCTCTGTGGTTTCATGTGTGTCTGTGTCTCGACTGTCTCTGCAGTCCTCTGTGGTCCATGAGTGTCTGTGTCTCGACTGTCTGCAGTCCTCTGTGGTCCATGAGTGTCTGTGTCTCGACTGTCTCTGCAGTCCTCTGTGGTCCATGAGTGTCTGTGTCTCGACTGTGTTTGCAGTCCTCTGTGGTTCATGTGTGTCTGTTTCTCATCTGTGTCTGCAGTCCTCTGTAGTTCATGTGTCTGTGGTTTGTCTGGGTTTGTGGCTCATAAGTGCCACTGTGTTCAGGGTCACCAGGAACGCAGCCGTATAGGCTTTTAGAAAGAAAACATTCAAAGAAACAGTCTTGCTCCTGAAGTGTCTCTGACTTTTGAATTCATATTCTCTTCACTGTATTTTCTATGCCTTTTAACGGTGGGGAAAAAAATAACTCTGAAAGGAATTGAGTCTTTATGCCAAAGTATGTCTGCAACTTTTCAATCTGTTTTGCTCCTCACTGAATAATTGAAATCACTGGATTTCCAATCACAGGACATCCAAATTTCCATCCATCTATCATGCATTTATGTATTTCTGTCAAATATGTATTTATGTGTTGACTGTTAATTATCTTATTTACTTACATAATCATTGACTCATTCTGCTTAGGTTTATGTGTTCAGATTCTTGAGTTCGGGTTTGTGCACTCAGGTCCGTGCATTCAGGTTCGTGCGTTCGGCTTCATGCGTTCAGGTTTTGCACGTTCAGGTCCGTGTGTTCAGGTTCGTGCGCTCAGGTTCGTGCTCTCAGGTTCATGCTCTCAGGTTCGTGCGTTCAGGTTCGTGCTCTCAGGTTCGTGCGCTCAGGTTCGTGCTCTCAGGTTTGTGCGTTCAGGTTCGTGCGTTCAGGTTTGTGCGCTCAGGTTTGTGCTCTCAGGTTTGTGCTCTCAGATATGTGCGTTCAGGTTCGTGCGTTCAGGGTCTTGCGACTCCTGTGTGGACAGTGCTACATCCCCCCACCCCTCACAGGTACAAACTCTTACCAGTGCTGAAACTATAGCAACAGACGAGGTGTTTCTATGGAAGCGGCAGGTGAATGTTCCCCACTGAATGCTTGTAAACTTGATGAGTTCTTCAGTTCACCAGCACCAGCTACGTAGGCCCTGTGCATCTGACCCCAAGCACATGCGGCTGTCTCTACGGCAGACCACCTAAACTACTCTCACACTGTTCCACTCACATTCAATCAGGGACTCTCCATTAGCCAACAAAGACACAGGGCTGAGATTTATTACAGAGCCGTCCGTGCTGCCAAAGGCTGCACGTCGTCGAAGACGTTCGCAGCCTGCGACTTCTCGTCTGGACGCGCCGTATTCAATGCAGCGACTTGGGTGCGGGGAGCGGACTGCCGAGGGCAGCAGGTGCAGGCTGGCTATTTCAGAAACTCAGACACCTGACTGAGAATATTCAGCTCACTTCTGAAGCTCGTGACCTGCTGCTGTGAATGACGGATGCTTGTGCGAGAGTTCAGATGTGAGGCAGCTCTTCACTGGCTTTTTCGCTGTAGTTTTAGCTTTCGCGTGGGAGGGTGTTACATCACACAGAGTCTCTCTGCGATACACAAAGCGATGGGAGTGTGTGCTTCACCCGGACACAGCAACACGGTGCGTTTGTACCCGGCCGTCATTAAGAGCTGAAGGGGCAGAGGAGGGTGATTCTGGTGGAGCGCTGTGCATATGCCTGTCACGTACAGGTCCGAGACACGACAACGCTAGCGTCCTCAAACCCCCGCGCTAACGTCGCTCTTCCTTCAGCACAGAGCCGTGACGCTAAAGCACCGTCGCTAGGCTGCTGCGGAGCAAACGTCTATCTCCACATCTTTCTCTCAGTTGTGATATTGAGCCATAAATCATTACAGCCTCTATTCCAGGTGGGGGAAATGCCCCTTAAGTCACTTTAAAGGGGTTTTTTCATCACTGTATGGATACAGAGTGCAAAGTTTATCACTGAAGTGGATCAGGATAGCTGCTGCTGTTCTTTTGTAATGGGAGTTTGTCGCAGTGGGCTACATTTATTTAGTCCAGTGGTGATTACTGGCATTAGTTCTTAACAGTACTTAACAGTACCAGGGTGGGAGAGTTTGGGCTCTCTCTTGCTGAGCTGACTCACTGTAGGCAGAACTCTACAGTACTGCCCCCTGGTGGGGGTTGATATCACAACAGGAACGTGTCAGTTTCTGCTCCAGCCCTTTTTTCTCTTTGTGGCTTCTTCTGCCTCGTTCGTACCCCTCTCTCTCTCTCTCTCTCTCTCTCTCTCTCTCTCTCTCTCTCTCTCTCTCTCTCTCTCTCTCACACACACACACACACACACACACACACACAAATTCACACACACATGCACACACAATCACACACATGCACACACAAACACACACACACACACACACACACACACACACACACACACACACACACACACACACACAAACATACACACATACACACACATTCACACACATACACACACATACACACACACACAGACACACACACACACACACACACACACAGTCCTAGAATCCAGTTTGTTCATCTATCCTCAACACAGGTATGTTCTTTGCAGAAGTCCAATGCAGGTTTGTTGGGAAAATGGTTGGTCAACTCCTGGATGGATGATGAACCTTCTAACATCTGTCCAGGTCAAAGAGTCCTCCTCCTTCCCGTTGAGCTCTGCGCACTGATATCCTGCTGTAGGGTTTCTGAAGGAAACAGGAAACAGGGTGAAGGCACACCTCTGAGCCACATTTTCAGGGTTATCCCTCATGGTCCATTTAAAATGAAACCCTTACTTCTGAAGAGACGCCTGGCCAGCTCGTGTCTTCATGAGCACCACTGATCGCGTGTCCTCTCCTTGCAAATGTCTTCTGGCGAACACTAATAAGATTCGCTCCCAGTGGGACCACAGTCTCCAGAACGAGTTCCCATTCATGGGTGAGGGAGCACCTCCTCCTCCAGGAGTGCGCAGGACGACGTGTGCTCCTCGCCCGACCTCCCTGTTCCACATCCGCAGACCTCACCCACACACGCAGCTTCATTAAGAGGAGATAGGAGCCTCACTCACAGAATGCTCCACAGAGACCAGCAGAAGACAGCTACTCCAGGTTCATCACTTGACTAATGCATTCATTGACTGAGGCGACTCTATTAGAGTGTGTATGAATCCAGCGCTTGAATTCATTTAACGGTCCTGGTGGAGTATGGAAGCGCGTATATGTGGAGATTTGTCTTGTACGCTGTAAAACGCTGCGATTACGGCCTCAGTTCTATGGAAAGAGTCGCTCTTCGGGGACCAGTAAAATACTGTTTGTGCGAAGTCTCCGGTGCCGAAGGCAAAAAGCACGACAATGAGGGCGGAGTAATCGATCGAGTTTTGATTCCGACCACCACCGAACAGGGACCTGATCACCAGCAGCAGAGGCACTCTCACACACACTTCAGCCATTTTGTCGAGCAATGTCAAGTCAATAATGCAATCTAGCCTATGTCTGGTCCCAAGGCTCTCTCTAATGCAGCGTTATTGGCACATGCTGGAGAAAGGGCCTTGGTAACAGATGGACAGGTTTCGTTGAAAGCATCGTGTTTTCCAGGTTTGTCCTCATCTAATACAGCTAGCTGGATATCTCAATCTCCTTCTCATCAGAGGAAGTTCGTGTTGAAAGCATATACAGTGTAGCAGTAGTTTCTTTTGTTCATTTTGGAGAACAATAAGACACTCATGTTTATCTGTCTCTCTACCGCTGGAGTGCTCTTCTACAAACACACTCCTGACACAAACCAGAAGTGACGTGGTGGAGGGCACTGTTGCCTTAGGAAGCCACCGTCATCCCGAGCAGCCATAGCTCCCTCTCTTTCTCTTCCTTTTATTTTCTTTTTGTCCTGTTTTTATTGTCTGTCTTTTACCAAAAATTTTTTGCTGAAAATAGTGTTTTGCCCTTGGTACACCTTTAGTGGAGTGGAATACATAGGAAGATAAACCAGACGACCCTGTTGAAACACGGTTCTGTGGAGCGTATAAACGCGGCTGTTGGACAGAAGGTTTGGGGCAGCTCAGGTGCCCAGTGGTGTCAGACTGTGTTATTGACCATTTGCAGTCTGTGTTACTGTCCATTTGCAGTCTGTGTTATTGTCCATTTGCAGTCTGTGTTATTGACCATTTGCAGTCTGTGTTATTGACCATTTGCAGTCTGTTACTGACCATTTGAAGTCAGTATTATTGACCACTTGCTGTCTGTGATACTGACCATTTGCAGTCTGTGTTACTGACCATGGGAACTGCTGTTCCATAGAGACATTAGTAAAGTGAAATAGTGCCTCTCCACCACCAGGAACACGAGTTGACCAACCGTGTACCACACAGTGCCAACAAATCTATTCTCATATATTTCAACCCTTCACGTTATTTACAGAATCAGCTCCCGACAATATGGCCCCCTGAGTCTGGACCATGTGTGGGCCCCTGAGAGTGGACCATGTGTGGGCCCCTGAGAGTGGACCATGTGTGGGCCCCTGAGAGTGGACCATGTGTGGGCCCCTGAGAGTGGACCATGTGTGGCCCCCTGAGTCTGGACCATGTGTGGGCCCCTGAGAGTGGACCATGTGTGGGCCCCTGAGAGTGGACCATGTGTGGGCCCCTGAGAGTGGACCATGTGTGGCCCCCTGAGTCTGGACCATGTGTGGGCCCCTGAGACTGGACCATGTGTGGCCCCCTGAGACTGGACCATGTGTGGCCCCCTGAGTCTGGACCATGTGTGGCCCCCTGAGAGTGGACCATGTGTGGGCCCCTGAGAGTGGACCATGTGTGGGCCCCTGAGACTGGACCATGTGTGGGCTCCTGAGAGTGGACCATGTGTGGCCCCTGAGAGTGGACCATGTGTGGCCCCTGAGACTGGACCATGTGTGGGCTCCTGAGAGTGGACCATGTGTGGCCCCCTGAGACTGGACCATGTGTGGAGTAGAGAAGGACAGAGTGTTAAAGGAAGCAGAGAGCCATTGTTCTCTGGTGCAGTGTTATGAGTGGCTGGAAAGATGGATGTGAAAAAAGAGGGAGACAGTGTAATGGTCTTGTGAGATGGCAGATGACAGATGGCTTTTTGCCTTGCCTGTCTTCACTGCCCATATGATGGGAGTTCATAAGTTGTGCTGGTCAGCAGGTTTCTTCACATGATAAAGCATTAATGCTAAGCACCCTTAGATACCACCTGTCAAGTTCACCATCTCAACTGGCATTGTTGTTTCCAAGCAATGCATATTAAAAACAGACAAAGAAGTACAAATTCATAGATATGAGGTACCAAGCATTAATTTGCTGAAGCATCTGTTAGTATATTAATCAGCATTCTATCAAGCATCATGCTTTTTGGTTTTTGTGTAGCCATGGTAACAACGGTTGACTTTTGTGTCAGCTTTAAGGTTTTCTAAGCAGGAATTACAAATGGTGCCACATAATGCCATGCCATATTAGCAAAAAATAAATTAAAACAAACCTAAACAAACAACAACAACAAAAAAACAAACAGAAACAGTTTAATTCTATTGGATAAAGAGAGGTTGAAATATCATCATGTAAAAATGACCTATGGCTGTTTTTGAAATATAAAGCTACGCAAACATTTCATGTGTAAGTCAAGGAAAAACACAAAATAAAAGAAAACGTATAGTATGGGCCCCAGGTGAAGCCTGACACCTCTGAGGTGATCCTGTACCTCATGACTTCAAAAAGAGGAGAACTTGTGGAGACGGAATGGGCCCGCGGCCGTGCGCCTCGCTGTCCTGCTGTCCCGCCCACCTGCCTCTGACAGCGAATGGCGTGTGAGAGCCTGGCGCCTGCCGTCTCAGAAGCCTTTGGGGGACGGAGGCAGCAGAAGGGAGAGACACACACAAAGACATCTATACACAGAGCACAGATGCTTGCTGCTTCTGTAATTAGGCCGGCCAGCGCGGCGGTGTGGCTGAATGGCTGAATGGCTGACCCAGCGCTGTGTTTGATGCTGTAAACGGAGTTAATAATACTCAACAGTGCGCGGTGGCCGGCGTGGGTGGATGGCTCTCCTCTCGTGTGCTCGTCCTCAAGCTTCGGTGCTTTCATTTCACTTTAGCTCCCGCAATTACACGGCTATCAACACCCCGGAGGATGGGCGCGGTGCGGGGGGGTGGGGAGGGGGACGTGGTGTGGATGGGGACGGGGGGGGCGGAGGGGGACGCGATGCAGAGGGGGACGTTGGGATGAGGGGGACAGAGTCCCGTGCAGTGTGTGATTTCATGGCCATGTTTTCTCTCCTTATTCGGCTCCGTTAAAGATGTCAAACCCATGCGGCTCCACGCAGTGCCTTCACTGGACCTTCAGAACAAGCCCACCACACACCACACATCTCCAGGCCTGAAGGCTCGGTGTCCGTTTGGAAATACTGCTGTGTTTTGCTCAATCCCTCATTTATAAGCTAATGCTCCCCCGTCAACTCTTCCTACTGTCCACAGTCCCTCTGTATGAAAATAGTATGTGTGTGATTAGTAGGGCTGTGTGTGATTAGTAGAGGCTGTATGTGATTAGTAGAGGCTGTATGTGATTAGTAGAGGCAGTATGTGATTAGTAGGGCTGTATGTGATTAGTAGAGGCTGTATGTGATTAGTAGAGGCTGTATGTGATTAGTAGAGGCTGTGTGTGATTAGTAGAGGCTGTATGTGATTAGTAGAGGCTGTGTGTGATTAGTAGAGGCTGTATGTGATTAGTACAGGCTGTGTGTGATTGGTAGGGCTGTATGTGATTAGTAGAGATGTATGTGATTAGTAAAGATGTATGTGATTAGTAGAGGCTGTATGTGATTAGTAGAGGCTGTATGTGATTAGTAGGGCTGTATGTGATTAGGGATGTATGGGATTAGTAGGGATGTATGTGATTAGTAGAGACTGTATGTGATTAAGGATGTAAGTGATTAATAAAGATGTATGTGATTAGTAGGGATGTATGTGATTAGTAGGGGTGTATGTGATTTGTAGAGATGTATGTGATTAGTAGGGATGTATGTGATTAGTAAAGATGTGTGTGATTAGTAGGGATGTATGTGATTAGTAAAGATGTATGTGATTAGTAGGGATGTGTGTGATTTGTAGAGATGTATGTGATTAGTAGGTATGTATGTGATTAGTAAAGATGTATGTGATTAGTAGGGATGGTGTGATTTGTAGAGATGTATGTGATTTGAGGCTCAGTTGCCTCTCAAATTTGCTATACCTGTCTCTCTGCTGCCGACTTCTCCTTGATGTCCCATAGCCTTCCAGTGAGCAGGCCTCTCTGCACACAGCCCAGATTTATTGCTGTGATATGGTAATTGTGTTCATTACACTCCCGATGACCCAATTTGTCTGTTCAACACGAACCTCTATTTATCATGCACAATCAGTAAGAGCGGCAATGCATATGCAGCATTATGTAGATCTGTATTTATGAGCTCTTGATTATGAAGTGCTTGGAGTATGGTGTGTTCCTGGAACACAAAAGCAGGAGTCAACAGCTTAAGAAGCTGGGTTTGGGGTTTTTTTTTGCGGGGCGGTTACTTTTTTTGTGAGAGGTTAGACGCCCACGTGTTAAATACCCAACTTGGACAAATTACATATGGCGAAAGCTAAAACCAGTGGATAAATTAGATTATTAGAACTCTCTCTCTGCGCCCATACATTGTGAATAGGGCATTGTGCTTGCATTTAGACCTGTGATTAACTGTCTTTCTCTCAAAGTGTTTCTCCTCTTCCCCTCTCTGCATGACATAATGACTGAGTACGGAGTGACAGCACAGCTAATCTACACCTAATCCTGTCTCAAACGATCAGCCCCCACCCAACCCACACCCAGCCCACACACCCAGCCCACATCCAGGCCGACCTCCGTGAGCGGGACCTGTGAAGTCATGCTTAGGCTCAGTTGGGAGGAGGGAGGGAGTGGAAGTGGCCTTGGTCTCAAGTTCACTGCCCAAGGATTTGGAACAGACCCAAAGATTACCACAGGCGTCTCTCCAACCTACTTGGCAGAAGCATTGTACATTACAGTCACTGCTTGTTTATGCTAAGAGTCTGTGTGTGAGAGGAGGCACTTTTCTCAACTGGACTGATATTTGACACCATGGACATAAACCAATAACCTTTGGTACACATCTTGGGCCAACAAAACCCTCTCATCCATTTTTAATACACATTCAACACCTAGAAAATTTGACATTTTGAGCAATTACAGCTCACAATGATCATCGTAGTAATTTATATATATGTGCCAGAAATGTGTGTTTACATTTGGAGAAGCCCAAGTTATTGAGAGGCATTTGGCTTGGATGGCTTGAAATGTCAATTTCAAGGAGTTAGGTTAGGCTAGGTTAGGCTAGTACAGACTAGGTTAGGCTAGGTTAGGCTAGCAGAATTCAATTAGAAAACATTGCTGGCTAGGTGCCCACTTGCATTCGTCTTGGATCCATGGCGTAGAGAAGGATATAAGATTGGTCTCAAGCCAGAGATAAGACACCCTCTAAAAACACACATCCTCAGCATGCAGAGCCATAGGTGTGAGATGGAGTGTGAAGTAAGGAGTTGATCTGAAACTAAACAACCAATTTCTACAGATTGATTCATGAAAGTGGGTCTGGTGGTACTTATTCTATCAGAGCTAACAAACAGTGTTGGAATCCGACCCACTCAGTTCATTACGGCTGGGTAGTTGATAAAGGTTCTGAGCTGAAGTTAGGCACTTGTCTGCAGAGATAGCGAGAGTCCTTTTGGACCCACTGAATTAAGTTAATTAGCACCTGCATGCAAGACCTTTTGTTGCTTCACTACTCATACTTCATATTTAAAAGAAAGAGGTATAACAAGACTGGGTGTTATGAGTCTCTGCTCAGCGTTAGTGAACACAGGCACCTGGAGTTCTGCACAAGCTATAGTTGCCTCTATAAGGTTGCCATAGAGATGTTATCCCGAGTTGCTGTTAATAATGTGGTGCAGGTCTGTTCTTTGCAGTGAACCTTGTAGTGTTTCTTGCATTCTTTCATGGCATCTTTAGTTACTGACAGAGATTGCTTGCTAGCTTGGACTCTTAACACATATTGGACCGAAGGACTCTTAACTCTGATTGGACCAGAGGATCACATATTACTCTACACGCTCTATGCACCCGGGACCTCCAGCGTTTCTGCGGCATGTCCTTGAACTGCCCCTTGTGGTCAGGGGAGCTGCGAGGACCAACAGTCTTGAGTCCGTGTACCACAGACTTCCACGTTGGTTGAGGAATCTGCATGGCTTACTTAGGGGCCAACATAAACTAGCAACACATGCTTTGCACCGCCTGGTCAGGGCTTCCTCTCCTGCCTTGTCCTCTGCCACCATGTGCTGGGGAGATCCCAGATCAGTCTTGGACAGACCAGCTCACCAGCCTTGTTTAGCTAACACACAACCTCTAACTTGGTCGAGGTCCAGTCTTCTCCTCCACGGGGATAATAGCTGCATGTTTAAATGGGAGCGCGTGACTGATTTAGAGGTGTGTTGGTATCGCTGATGCAGGGCAGCCTTCCTAGGCAGATGAATGAGGCCATCATTAGGATGCTTGTAACTGGGAACTGATGGTGTACCGTAAGCAGAACACTTGTGGGGATGATGTGTGTCTGCAGATGAAGCCGTAAACGTGCTATAATTTGAAGCCGTGGATTATAAGGTGGCTCCATAGAGACCCTAGTGTGAAGTGTGATACGCTGGATATTAGCCAATACTGTATACAAAGGTTATCTTACATTCATATAATGTGTAGAACTGTAAAAAAACAACAGTCAAGATGTGTCTGTTAGTATGCGGTAGCTTAGAACATGTGTCTTGTAGAGTGCGGTAGTTTATAACGTAGTTATTTAGAATGTGGTCGTTTATAACATGGTCATTTAGAGAGTGGTAGTGGCATTTGTTTTGTGTTTGAGCAGCCCATTTGAGCATCTGTCAATGGAGGGTGTCATAGATGCTTCTGTCAATAATTATGGTTCTCACTTCAAATTAGTGTGATGGTCAATACTGCTAAGACGTAATAGAGCCGGTGAGTTCACGCACAGCTCTGAGCAGCCGCAATGACTGGTGAGAGAAGCCTTGTTCTAGAATCACCGCTGTATTTGCACGTTAAATGTTCACAACCCTGGCGTCTGCACTACACCTCACTGTTTTGCTAAGTAGCTTTCGCTGCTGCTGATGATATCCCAACCTGCTTGTCAGAGCTTATTCGATCATTTGTCATGGGTTTCAGCGAAAAGAAAGGAGGTGTAGTCATTCCCGTCCAAAATGCATTTCTCCCCCTTTAATGCCATATGGGCTTCCACCAGGAGCCCTTGAAAGTTGCAGATAGAAAGGCATTTCTGCGCCGTGTTCTTAGTTTATCCCAGTGTGAGACGGGCAGGGCAGTCTCCCTCCATGAATGAAGCCTGCTGTGTTTGTATTTATATTTCCTGTGCTGTGCAGGAAGAACTCAGTTTACTTTAAGTGCACAGGTCTCTTTACCAGCCTCATCACCTGGAACAGACTCTGTGCTAAAAATCTACACAGGGATGAAATCAAGATAAACAATGAAGATGAGCGGAAAATATCATTTTATTTTTGTGAAATATCAAATTTTTCAGTTGTCACTCTGTATAATTGAGGCATTTAGGGCTTGTCTCATCTGAGATGCTCTACTGAAGGTGCAGTAATTGCAGTCTGTGTTCTGCAGTTCGGAGGAGGTGCAAAATTATACATTCTCAGAAACTAGCAATGAGATTTAATGAAGAGAATACTCAGAGTTTATATTTTATATTTGCAGACAAACTGTTTTTGTATCATTTAAGGAATGCCAAACTCTGAAGAGCAATTACTATGATATATGAATATGAGTAACAAAATTGAAATTAACCATTAAGATTGTATCGTGTCTTAGGTTACCATGAAACTGTATGACATCATAGGCTACCATTAAAATTGTATGATGTCATAGGTTACCATGAAAGTGTCACTTTATAAAATCAGTTGACCTTGGTCTGGCCTGTTGTTCTATTCAGAACAACAGTTCTTTCTTCTGAGAGTGCTCCTGATTGCAGAGAGTGACCATCAGTGAGAGTGACCTCTACTCAGAGTGATCTCCGGTGAGAGTGACCTCCAGTGAGAGTGACCTCTACTGAGAGTGACCTCTACTGAGAGTGAGCTCCAGTGAGAGTGACTAGAGAGTCACAGCTGGAGTCCATTCATATTTTGCCTGCCTCATGGGGTTAAAATACTACTTCTTCTTATTACAGTAATAGCAATGGTTCAAATTACTAACAATGTAAGACTCGGTGAATTAATACATGAGTTAAGATATAGTGAGTTATTACAGTTTGCCAGTTGGGACTAATTGGAACAATTGGTACAATTATTTAATTTCATGATTTTAATAGCTGAACTGAAAAATGGTTGAATTTTACCAATAGCTAAATTGTTACACAATTACTGAAATGTGTGTGTGTGTGTGTGTGTGTGTGTGTGTGTGTGTGTGTGTGTGTGTGTGTGAGAGAGAGAGAGAGAGAGAGAGAAAGTGTGTGAAGCAGAGGATGGGTGTGTTTTTGTGTGTGTGTGTGTGTGTGTGTGTGCGTGTGTGTGCCTGTGTGTGTGTGTGCGTGTGTGCGTTTTGCGGTTCTTTTTGCAATGTTAGCACGCCCAGCTCTGAGCCACTCACACTCCCCTGTCTCCCGTCCTCTCCTCTGTCTGTGTGTCTACTCTGTCTCTCCCTCCACCCGTGCGGGTCTAGCCGGTACAGAAGAACGTGTTATTCCTTGTGACTGAAAGGTCTGATCAGCGACTCCAGTTTAATCGTCACATTCTTTGCTCGCGCGGTGATGGCTGCACAGTATTCCCGCCTGGGCAGTGCGGCGTGAGCAGCGTGCCACCGGGGAGCCTATGAATTCAAATGCGCCGCTGGCCCGCCAGTCGTTTTGCTTTTGAAAGGATCCCCGCTGCTTAAGCGGGATTGCACAGATAATCCACTTGCGCCCTCATTCAATTTCACGGCTAGATGGCTGACATATGAATAGAGTGGGCCGCTGAAATCTCCCCTCAGCGTGAGGGGAGCTGAGTAGTATCACCCCCGTCGCCCCGGCTCTCCCGAAAAAGGTCACGGCGAGCCGTTACAGGCCCGCGGCTCCGCGCCGCCTCTGGCTAAATTAAATCCCAGCCTTGATGCTTTCTCTCGGAGAGGCGCCTCTTCGGAATTGCGTCCTATAAATAGTCGCCTTCCGCTGCCGCCACGAAGTCGACGACGTGGGTCGGTCCGGCCGAGCCATGTTGTGATTCTGGTGGCCGACAGCTGCGTGGAGATGTGAGAGATCGATCAGGGGTTTGTTCTGCTAGGGGTAACAGCATGGCTGACAGATGTACACGCGTGTGTGTGTGTGTGTGTGTGTGTGTGTGTGTGTGTGTGTGTGTGTGTGTGTGTGTGTGTTAGGTAGAGTTGTGAAAAGATATTGACATTTCCTACAAAGTGATTACTTGACTGTCATCTCCATCACATTGGGGAAGGGGCCGTCTAGCTGTTCCCTTGAAGAGAGATTAATTAAGCGAAATCGCTCCACTCCTCCGTGAGAAAACAAATGCCGAGTGACGTTGTTCTAAAACCTTAAACGATTGTTTTGTTTCTCTACTGCTGCTCCATCTGGAGTGTTGATCTGGCTACCCTAACATAGACTAAATGGAAGAGAGAATGAACCTTCCAGCACAGTCATAATGGAAGAGAAAAAGCTGCCCAGCTCAGCATGCCCGAGAAGTGCAGCCTGTCCTGTAGCACAGGGCTGCGGGAAGCTCAGGGCCTGCGGGACTCGTCGAGGGAGCAGACGGCGTGAGCTGTGAGTTTGTGATTAAAGCAGGTAAATGAGTTCATTAGAAGCGGAATGTCCCCCGGAGACGAGTCGCTTTGAGGACGAGTAAATCATTGTGGCTAATTTCCTTCCCTCAAGGACAGGATGGAGGGAGAGGATGACAGAACGTCTCTTGAAGAGTGCGATGGATGTCAGCGCCTGCACGGAAGGGCATATCTCTGCCCCCTGCAGGCTGTTCGACTGCCAAGTCATTGCGAATGAATGCTTGAATGGTGATGGATGGCAGCGTGATCAGTCCACAGTGAGGCGGGCCGGACCTCCACTTACCCACAACACACTGACGCACACACGAGCCATCGCCGACACGACCTGTTTGATCACGCTTGCCAAGAAGGGCAGCCATCCCCAGTTCGCCCAGTACGCCCAGTATACCTAGATCACCTGTCCACTGTCCTTACACATGGGGACATCATACCACCCAAAAACACATCCATGATTGCACACACACATATACAGACACATATATAAACACACACGCACACACACACACACACGCACACACACACACACACACACACACACACACACACACACACACACACACACACACACACACACACACTGTAGATGTAAACAGAAGTGTAGAAGAAACAGAAGTTTTCTCATTTGGTTCATGGTATCTCCATCTATTTAAATAACTCTTGTCATGCCTCTTTCTTAGAATATTCCCAGGTAATGTTTCACAAGTGGCTTGAAGGCCTTGTCATACGGAGCTCACGGCACAACTCTATGAATCACCCGCTGTTGTGTCTGAGTGCAGATTTCTGTCTGCCGGCTAAATTATGGCGCTCCCAGAGCAGCAAACCACAGACACGTCGTCTGAACCAAAGCCCGGGCATAGCAGCAGGTGCACAGACTCCAAGTGCTCAAGCTCACACACCTCCGCTCACACACCTCCACTCACACCACAGAGAAATAAAGAGACATAAAAAAGAGGAGGACTAACAGTGACTGGCCAAGAGTCTGTGTCCAGTCTCTCTGCAGTGGTCTGCGTGGCAATGGGTGTCTGGGTTGGTCTAATGATGGTCTACCATGATTACACTCACATAACAGCTGTGGATTAATGTACTGAACAAGGTGGGTTTGATGCGTGGCCTGCAGAAACGTGTGGAAATGTTGTTTTGATTGCCGCTAATGTGCCTTGTCTTCTCGTCTTCGCCGAGACCCGAACCCAAACGCAATATCCTCCGCAACACAACCAACGAGACCGGGACGGGGAGATTAAAGGGCTGTAATAGAAATGTGCTTCTTCAGAAGGCATAATTAAAAAGGCCCATTTGATCACGGTGAACGTCTTCTGCCACGAGCTAGCGAAGTTTCCAGAAAAAGCAAAGTGTGTTTGTTCTTTGGGCAACATAGATGTGGATATCTGGCACTGACTTTCCCCCAATCCTTTCTAATCTTTAATGGAGTCAGAGATTCGCTCCCCACGGCGGACGCTTGTCTCCGTGTGGGCGCCTGCTTGGTGCTCAGTGGCTTTTGTTGTAATTCCTCATTTGTAATGTTTGTGCACAAAATCCATTAAACTTCTGTTGTAAATGAATAGGTGACAGAGGGGAAAGAAACCAATTATGGCTCCCTGTTCTGCAATTTGGCTTTGGCAAAAATGCATTTTTTGCTCTGATAACAAAACAGCATCAGTCTTCTCCTTTGACATGAATCATTGTTTAGTTTTGGCTGGCAAAACAAGACAATTCGGATGACTGTGAAGGTGGCTATAAGGAGGCTGTGTGTGTGGGTGTGTGTGTGTGTGTGTGTGTGTGTGTGTGTGTGTGTGTGTGTGTGTGTGTGTGTGTGTGTGTGTGTGTGTGTGTGTGTGAGTGTGTGGCTCTCGTATCTCCCCAGATTTACGTGTGAGGCGTGGGAGATACCCAAATAGACTGAAGTGTTCTTTCAGGGAGGTTTAATGAACAAAACCACCATTGGAAATTCAATTAGGTCACAGTGACTCATTCAGGCTTTGAATTCTGGACGTGGAGTTTTGAGTTTTGGGGAGTGCTAGTCTCACCATGTTTGTCTGAGATACTCTCTCTTACTCAAGTTACTCTCTCTTACTCAGTAATTGTTACAGTTTAGTTAAAATTCAACCATTTTTCAGTTCAGCTATTAAAATCACGAAATGTAATTATTGTACCAATTGTTCCAATTAGTCCCAACTGGCAAACTGTAATAACTCACTATATCTTAACTCATGTATGTATTAATTCACCGAGTCTTACATTGTTAGTAATTTGAACCATAGCTATTAATAAGATCAAGTAGTATTTTAACCCAATAAGGCAGTACACACAGCTTCACTGAACAGGTCCAATTAGGGTTACTTCACTGCACTGAGCAGAGGTCACAGAGGTCATTTCAATGCCTGAAGGAACTGGACTCTTGCAGTGTTTATTCTATGCTGCTAATCTGCTGGCAGATATATAAACACTGACATATAAACATTGACATATAAACATTGGCCTGTCATTTCAAGTACATTTTAATGTAATTGGCATCCAGCATTCATCCATTCATTCGTGCTTATGCTGCTCTCTGTGTTGTGATGACCCCTGTTCGTATTATCTTTTATCTATTTCAACATCTGTAAAATGACATGTTGTAGAAATTGGCTTTCATTATTATATTTTAATGTGCTTTATTGCCATTATTATTGAGTGAATGCACATTATCATACTGCACTTGGAGATTTGGAAAATGTGCTTTATAAATAAGGATTATTATTATTTGATCTCCAACGGCCTGTGAACCAGTGTGAAATGTTGCAGAAGCTGTTTACGGCTGTGTGACGCTGTATTATCTGGAAAGTCATTCCCGCAGTCGTTTGAAACATCGATCCACTGCACTCACGACTTGACTGAGCTATGTTGTCTGGGTGGAGGATCTGAGAGGGTGTGGTGCGTGTGCTGGTCCCTCTCTGGAGGCCGGCCCCGAGATCGATGCGAACGCCGCGCGCTATAAACCGTGAATCTAACGGCTCCGCCTTTTCTCCCCGCGACTCTCTTCCCGGACCGTCGAACTGCGCCCGATTCGGTGGGCGGTCGGACGGGCGAACGCTCGAATGGCATCGCGGCGTTTCTCCTAATGATGGAAGTGTGTGTGCGGAGTGGCCCGCTCTTCTGTACTGCACCCTCCCTGCATGGCACATCGGGAGTGAGGGGGTGGGGTTGGGCGGGGTTGGGTGGGGTTGAACAAACAATATGTAATTGGGCATTAGCACGCAGGTGCAGAGATCTGCTCCCGGTGGAGCAACTCAACGGACGTGTCAGCTCAGCACTGCTGATGGATAACTGCACACAAAGGTCGTCTCCCTGTCCCCAATATAGTCACTTCGAACAGCAGTAGAGTTTCCCAGAAGTCAGTGTTCTCGCCCACTCCCCGCCCTTCCTCGGACCCGCTCTGGGTGCCAGTGGAGATGTTTGGCGGCGGGTCTGCTCGGCCGTGGCCCATCTCTGGATGCCAGATCGCAGGAGGTGAAGGGGAGGGGGGAGAGGGGAGGGGAGGAGAAGAGACGAGGGAGGAGGAGAAGGGAGGAGAGAGGAGAGGAGGGGGGGAGGGGAGAGGGCAGTTTAGCCTGAGCCGATCAGCACAGAGCCGCAGGGCGCTGTGAGAAATGGTGAGCCGGCCAAATCCCAAGCCCTCCGCTGGCCCTGCCGGTCCCGCCCCTGTGACCATGCCAACGGAAACTACGAGGAAAAACAGAATGCACAGCGGCCGCCGATGCCCTGGAAGTGACCCCGTGCCCTCACTCTGACCTGTGGACGGCTCATGAGAACAGAGGAGGAGTGAGAGCACCCACACACTGGTGATGATGATGATGATGATGATGATGATGATGATGATGATGATGATGATGATGATGGTGATGATGATGATGAGGATCGGGAGGCAAAACAGCTGAAATGCAGATTACTTTCTCAGATTAGTTTCTCAGAATAACTTTCTAACTGTCGTAAGTTTGAACAGTAAAACAAAAAAAGCCACAACTCCTTTACCTGTGATCATCAGTTCTGCTAGAGACCCTTCTACAGGTTTCAACTCCAACTGCAATCTAACACATCATGAAGGCAGTAAGTACAATGAAGCACTCTGGGTAGTTTAGGGTTGCATGTGCACCCTCAAGTATTCCCCGGTCTCCGCGGCCGGGCTGGTGTCCAGCGCCCTGCCCAGAATCTCTCATGTTTTCATTACTCCTCCTTACTAGAACATTAACCCATGTGTATGTACCCAGACCCTTGCTACCGTGACCGGATATGTGTTTTTTTTTTTTCTTCAGAGTAACGTTTCACTCAGGACACTGATGAATGCTTGTGTTACAATCACCTGCTCCTTGTGTCCAGACACCTATGGTGCAAGTGCACGCAGGTCCATTGCCAAGACTCCTGGGGGGACACGGAGCCGACAGGTGTAATTTGGAGGCCTAATGATGTGCATTGTAAGCTGTTCACTCCCAGTGGGCGATCAATCAGTGCGCGAGCTTTTAGGAAATGTCATTAGCTGCTGAAAGGGCTTCTGAATTTGCTATCCAATTGTAGAAATGACTAGCCATTTCCTTCTTTTATTATATGTCATTAGAGGGTTGGAAAGAATAACTAGAATAACTGGCTTAGCAGAAAGCATTACTGTTACTGCAAGTGAGGCTGGTCCATTTCGTTTCGAGTCTAGTTTAAAGGGGAACCGACTATTCTTATGGTATGCGCTCGTTTCCTTTGTTCTCGGACTGAATCCTCTCGAACTGTCCGTCTCATCCTGACCCTCTCTGTCTTTTTTCTCTCACTGTTTCACTCTCTCCTTCTCTTCCTTTGTCATTGTCTTTCTCTGTCACTATTTCTCTCATTGACTTGCGTGTGTGTGGCTGAGGTGTGTGTGGCTGAGGTGTGTGCGCTCTGTGACAGAGTGTTGAGCTGTATGGCAGTTTCCGGGTCTCTGGCCTTTAGCTGTTGGCGATCTAAATGTCTTGCTGGGTTCTGGCAGAGCAGGTGACAATGAAGTCAGCTCGTTCAGTTTGTGCAACCCCATACGCCCTGCCCCGTTCTAACACTGCTGTCGAAAGTCACACACACACACACACACACACACACACACACACACACACACACACACACACCCTTGCCTACTATCCTGAATGTTGGCATCAGTACATGACTGCAGTCCTCTGTCCTTGTGTCCTGCTGACTGTTAGCTTTCATCCTCACACAGACTAGATGGACGTCCAGGCATGAAACAGGTGTCCTACAGAACCGGCTCTGATCCACTCAGCTCACTTTATCTGACCTTTTAACTTCTAGCTTCACAAGCTTAGTCCAGATCAGAAAATACACACACACACACACACACACGTGCACATCTGCACAGATATCGGCACAGAAAGATTAGTAATGATGGATTGTCTGTGTTTCTCTCTGTCTCTCTCTGTCTCTGTCTCTCTCTCTCTCTCTCTCTCTCTCTCTCTCTCTGTCTGTCCCTCTCTCTTAGAATGTAATCATGGGCAAATGCATCTCCACCTCCGCGTCCGCCCCCTCTCCGGTGGAGGTGGAGAGGTTTCTCTCATGCATTGCTAACATACACGATCCATTATCACAGTGTCAGACACAGTTTATACAGGGAGTGTGGAAATGATGAACAGCTTTAATAAAGCAAGCCTTTGCTAACGAATCCCAACACAATTACTACCGGTTTAGGCAATGAATAGTTCATTTAAAAACTGTGTGCTGTGGAAATCACCCAGGAAACTCCCAGTAAAGCCACGGCTTGGCTGTACAGAGCTGAGTCCTGGAATGTTAAGCTGGGCTTCACGTGCGAGACGTGAGCTGTGCACTGGAGCATCCGTAAGCGAAGCACACGAGCAGCTGGGTCCTCACAGGGATGGAAGTAGAGAAGCGTGAGCCCCTGGTGATGGGTGCACACACCAGAGCAGGATCACGCCCAGCAGGAAGGGCGTGGCCTCCTGGCTCTCACCACACCACAGTGATAGTAATGTCAGATAATCTTGGGCTGAAACGCAACATTGCGAATCAGACTGAAGGGGACAAATGCCCATCATGCCTTGCCTATGCAAAATTGAGCTGCAACCACCCTGTTATTATTCTCTTCTTTAAAATATTACAGTTGTAATACTTGTAACTTAGTGTAATGTAAATAGCCTTGTATCAGACTCTGGATTTTGATCTTATTAAGGATTTAGTGCTGTTAAGTGTTTTTAGGAGATGCTGTAAATGAGATGTGTTAGTCGTGTTGAAGGTAGTGGTGCTACTGGACCCCATTCTAATAGGTGTTCTTTTGCCTTTCTCTCCTCCTACCCATCATGCCTTGCTTGCCTGACCTGATGGCCCACTCTGCACTGCAGGTAAGCATATTACAGGTTCACTCCAACTCCACCCAAAACATTTTCTTCCTGTTCGGTGGCTGCCTCCGACACCTGTGTGTCAGTAACAAAAGAAAAACAGAAAAGCAACGGAGGACATTGAAAGAACTTCAGTGCTTCAGTATGTGCTGAAGTGGGGGCTGGAATTAATGAGCACTTTTGGTACTGAAGGAACTTATGTGATGGTGCTCGGCTTCCCTGAAACTACTACACACAGGCCTCACACACAACCTCACATGTACGGGCTCTCTCTCTCTCTCTCACACACACACACACACACACACACACACACACACACACGGGCTCTCTCACACACACACACATACAACCTCACACACACACACACAACCTCACATACAGGCTCACACACAACCTCACATACAGGCTCACACACACAACCTCACATACAGGCTCACACACACACAAACACACACACACACAACCTCACATACAGGCTCACACACACACACACACAACCTCACACATACAGCTTCACACACAACCTCACACATACAACCTCACACACACACACACAACCTCACATACAGGCTCACACACACACACACAACCTCACACACACAACGTCACATACAGGCTCACACACACACAACCTCACATACAGGCTCACACACACACAACCTCACATACAGGCTCACACACACACACAACCTCACATACACACACAACCTCACATACAGGCTGACACACACACACAACCTCACATACAGGCTGACACACACACACACACACACACACATACAGCCTCACACACAACCTCACACATACAGCCTCACACACACACTCCACCTCACACACACACACCCTCACACATACATACACACACATACACACATACACACATACATACAGCCTCACACTCCTGTCCACCTGACTGGAGAGAACAGTATGATGTTTGGGACATAATAGAATGTGAAGACATGAACAGTTAAAGGAAGATTTTAATAACACCCATAGTCAGAACAGGTGTAGGGTCAGGACCACAGTACCCTAACCCTATCCAGCCAAAACATGATCCAGAGACATAGTCAACAAACACAGAGAGGGCAAACAATACCAGACGGCAAATCCAAACATAGAAGTAGAAAACAGACCAGGTCAACGATGCCAGAGAATCCAAATACAATAATGCAATAACACTCAGTATGCTTACTAGAGTTTGGCAATACTTCACAAAGTATGTGGATGAGTCCAGGTATATATGTGTGTGTAAGGAATTGGGAACAGGTATGGTTTCAATGATGAGGGGAGGAGGATCAGGCATGTGGAATCTTGGGAAATGGAGTTCCTAGAGCCTGAAGGCATGACAATTTGTTTGTAAACAGAAAGCTGGAATGTGTGTGCTCAAACCTTCCCTAAAATCATGCAGCCATCCAATCAGCTAAAAGTTATGCTGAACACAGTCCTGGTTATTTCTGTTTATTTATTTTTTATTATTATTATTTTTTAATAGCTCATACTGACAGAGCCTGCTTGTTTCAATGTGTGTGGCTATTTCAAATCTTCAAAGCTGCGGTTGCCTAGGTGATGGACTTGGGGGGGTAGGGTCGTGGGGTCAAACCAAGGCAGAGGAAGAGACGGGCATGTTTTGGGGGCGTGCCAGGGGCTGGTAGTCCCAGGAGCAGATGGAGGTGGCTGGAAGCTGAAGAATTAGGGAGCTGGTGCTGCTGGACTGGGGCCCAGTGGGCTTTATTACCGCCAGCCGCACGCTCCCTCCACAACGGGACAGTGTGTGCAGAGTGAAACTTGTGAGCGCTCACGAGCGTTGGGCCGCATCAACAGGCGGGACAGACATCTCCGCCGAGACGGCGTCTACACGCAGCTGTCCCTCTCTCTCACCAGCGTGTGGGAAATATCCAGCTGCGTTCCCGGCACAATACACCTCCCCAGCGTGGTCTCAGTTTGGGCCGTTCAACACACCTCCCCAGCGTGGTCTCAGTTTGGGCCGTTCAACACACCTCCCCAGCGTGGTCTCAGTTTGGGGTGTACAACACACCTCCCCAGCGTGGTCTCAGTTTGGGCCGTTCAACACATCTCCCCAGCGTGGTCTCAGTTTGGGCCGTTCAACACACCTCCCCAGCGTGGTCTCAGTTTGGGCTGTACAACACACCTCCCCAGCGTGGTCTCAGTTTGGGGTGTACAACACACCTCCCCAGCGTGGTCTCAGTTTGGGCCGTTCAACACATCTCCCCAGCGTGGTCTCAGTTTGGGCCGTTCAACACACCTCCCCAGCGTGGTCTCAGTTTGGGCTGTACAACACACCTCCCCAGCGTGGTCTCAGTTTGGGGTGTACAACACATCTCCTCAGCGTTTACTCCTACAAACGCACCTACTTTGCACTCAGACAGCCTGTAACCAGCTATAGCTGATGATGATGGCCTGAGATGGCTGTCACGATTCTGGTGAGGGGGGGGGGGGGTGGTATCAGCCCCAGTGTGGGAGGGACTATGACCTCGGTGGGGGGTGTCAGCCTGTCACCCTGACTTCATCACCGGGGAGAGGCTCCAGCACGCAGCTGATCAGCTATAGGATGATGTGAAACCAGGGTCAGACAGGGTCATATAGCAGCTTCCTTCCTGTCTGCCTGCCCTGCCTGTCTCACTGCCTCGCCTGTCTCACTGCCTCGCCTGTCTGCCTGCCCTGCCTGTCTCACTGCCTCGCCTGTCTGCCTGCCCTGCCTGTCTCACTGCCTCGCCTGTCTCCGGGCGACACCACACGCCGTTGTCCTGCTTGCCTACATCTCTGTATCTGGTTTTATTGTCATTGGACCATCCTTGAACTCATCACAACAGTGGATAACCTTCCTTGCTCTGAACATGGCCTCCATCTGAGATGGAGAGAATGAGAAACACAGAAACAGAAACGTTATCCGCAGGGAGAGAATAACAGAAATAAGATGAATCTCAGAAGCCTCCAGCGGTTTTAACCACATCGTCTATACAGAATGTGTGTAATGGTCACCTGGGGCTGGCCGGGGAGACTGCACCAATTAAATTAGGACTAGAGTGGTTCTCTCGCACCCCCAGCTGTATCTTGTTTACTGGCGGTCCCCGTGGACTCTCCCTGCCTCGCTCGGCTGTGTACAGTAATTGTATTTAGGACACTCGTGTTTGCCGGAATACGCTAGAAATGAGAAAGAAACTAGAAGGGACTGCTGGAGTACGCTTTGGACTACATTACCCATGAGGCAAAGCCATATAAGAGGGGGACATTGGGTTGCAATGCAGGGCACCATAAGGTCATGTCACCCGTTACAGGAGGTTTTCACTGAGAGAATAGTTGAAAATGTTTTAGGAAAATGCAGCTGGAATTAATTATGTTAGTTTCCAGTGAGGTTATGTTTTACATAATGTTCTTCTTTTCATTTGTGGTCTCCACAACACATAATCATATCTACCTGTCCTGTAGTTCTATATCTACCTGTCCTGTAGTTCCCACTGACACCCTGCAGGACAGCAGTGCAGCAGGCATTTTATGGTAATCCAGGTCACGACCGATACGGGACGGAAATCTGATTTATGAACTGCGTGTTACATTTGGCCTTGTGTCAGATGGCCTTCCTGACACACCCGGCCCATTTGGGCCCAGCGCTGAGACTGCACTGGATACCCCCAGTGAGTTTCTGTTTTACTTCTGTTTTATTGGTACAGTATTACAGTAGCACTAATGATCGTATCAGATGATGAAAGGCTATTTATAGCCTGTCCTTGAGTCGAGTTACACCCCCTCGAGCTATTTCTCGAGTGCGCCACTTCCTGAACTGTTATCAGTACTTTCTGTTATAATAGAACTTGAAACGGCTCCGAGCCCACAACAATCTGTCAGTCTCACTGACACCGTCCAACAGTTTTGTTGGACATGGGTGTGGTCTGTTGTCAGGGCAGCATAAAGGTGTCCTTCTCTGTCTCTGATCTCTCCTACGTTTAGCATATCTAACAGGCGTGAGCATCTGGCGGAGCTAAGTGGTCTCTGCCAGACTCTTCTCATGCCTTGGCAAAGGAATCCATTGGGACGGGTTAATTAAACTTAAATAATTAAAGAAGTGGCATTAATGACCTGTGGTGTGGCAGACCTGAAACATATGGCCATAGATGACTCCCTGTCTCCACGGTGACAGTAGAGAGCAGGACGGGGGAAGGCCCTCTCCTCACTCACCCCCCCCCCCCCCCCCCCCCCCCCAACCCCCACCTTTCTGGCATTACCCACTTTGATGATGTCAGTGGATGGGCAGCCAGGTGCTGGAGTGGCATTTGATATGCAGGGCAGGTGGCAGAGTGAGAGACAGAGGGAGAGACAGAGGGAGAGACAGAGAGAGAGAGAGATGGAGAGACTGAGAGAGAGAGACAGAGGGAGAGACAAAGAGAGACAGGGAGAGAGAGGGAGAGACAATAGCACAAAGGCGTAATGAAATTCAGACCCATGGCTTCACCAGCTGCTGCTGGGCACAGCTCTCTGGACCATTAAATCAGCAGCACAAAGTTTGAGCTGAAAGACATCTCATCTCATCTCGTCTCACTATTTCTGTCTCTTTCTCTTGGTGTTTCTCTTCCTCCGTTTTCCTCTCTTTTCTCTCTCAGCCTTATTTGTCTAGTCTGTACAGGTCCCCCTATTTTTCCATCAATATGTTTAAACACAATATTATAAAACTATGAGGTTAAAACAATTTCGCACCTCATCATTTGCACGGCCTTCTTTATCCTTCTACATAATCATTCGGAGCAGTAGTCCGCAATCAGTAAATGAAAAACACACCTGTTCACTCAGACAAATGGACCTGTCCCTGTTGGACAACATTGTGTGCAGGTGAGAACAACTTTAGGGTCATCCATCCCTCTCTCTCTCTCTCTCTCTCTCTGTCCCTGTCTCTCTTTCTCTCTCTATCTCTCACTGTCCCTGTCTCTCTGTCTGTCTCTCTCTTTCTCTCTCTCTCTCTTTCTCTCTCAGTCTCTCACTCCCTCTCTTTCTGTCCCTCTCTGTCTCATTATATCATCTCATCTTATTCAACCAAAGGGATCTGGGTTTGCTCTGCCTCCATGTTTGTCAAGTCAAGGCATGTCAGCCTGTGAGTGACACAGAGTGACTGGGGCCCGATGAAATCATACGTTGTGACATGAAAGGAGGTGTTAAGAGGATCTGCTGTTGTCAGCCTGTGATTTGGATGTCAGTAATTGTTAGGGAGGTTTGAGAGGGTGAGATCGGACTCTGAGGTCTCTCTCCTGGGGCCGCAGGAGAGAGCTGCTTGTCCCTCTGAACGTCTTCTCAACAGACTTGAACAGCACGGATACGCCTGTTTACAGTGTTTGTGTGTGTCTCTCACTCCCTCCATAACTCTCATTCTCTCCATCCCTCTCCCACTATATCCATCCCTCTCTCACTCTCTCTCTCTTTCATTCGCACGCCCCCACCACCTTTTTTTTTTTATCTGTGTCTGCCTCACAAGTTGCTTCCCGTCATAAATAAACGCCCGATGACATCACAACAGATACATACATATTTAATCAGGATGCAAATACAAATGATTAGAGCCATTACAATTCGCCCTGATCAGGGTAATTGTTTTGGTGATCAGTTTCCTGTCTGCTTTGAATTGTAATTAGTCACCGCAACGAGGGTGAAGTTATCAGAAGGGACCTGCAGCTCCGTCAGCACTGACACCGGACGACAGCCCTGATTAATCAAGCCCTCTCCCACTCCCGTCTCGCCATGGTTTCAGGACAAACTTAGCAACCGTATGGGGCCTTTGATGGGCGTACATGTTGTAACACAGTAGATTGGTTAGGGAGGCAGCCAATGGCATTTGAATAAATAGCTCATTAGGCCAAGTGTTGTTGGCCTACTTCAGCATAGTATTCTTGGAAACGGTGTCAGGTCGGCATGGCTACGCACACGTGTCATTAGCGTGCGCTACGATGAAGCCAGGGCAGGGCTACGCGTGGACGTGTCATTAACGTGCGCTGAAACACTGATTGCTTTGACCTTGTTGCTTTTCCTGTGTGTCATATCGATGTCTCTCTGATCGGTGAAGAAAGTGCTACACACACCGAATCGCTAACCAGCTCCTGCTGCCACGTCGCTATGAAGGCAGATCAGTGTATTTATTTAATAACACGCAAGCACCATATCGTATAGCCGTGAGGGGCAGCTATGGAGATTACACAAAAAGTTCAGTGCACCACGTGCCACAGGGGGCCGTGAGCGAGGGGGCGGTGCATGGCTTGTCCCACTGTTCTCTAGGGCTCTACTGACAATCGTGTGAAAAATGAGGAGAATGTTGCATCACTAGTGGCATCAAGAATCTAAAACAGATAATCCCACTACAACACAGATAATCCCCCTGCAAAACAGAAAATCCCCCTAGAAGATTGATAACCCCCCTGCAAGACAGATAATTCCCCTACAAGTCAGATGATCCCCCTACTAGTCAGATGATCCACCTACAAAACAGATAATCCCCCTACAAGACAGATAATCCCACTACAAGACAAATAATACCCAGACACATAATCCCCCTATAAAACAGATTATCCCTTGTTGCATCACTAGTGGCATCAAGAATCTAAAACATTTAATCCCACTACAACACAGATAATCCCCCTGCAAAACAGAAAATCTCCCTAGAAGATTGATAACCCCCCTACAAGACAGATAATCCCCCTAGAAGAAGATTCTAGAATTAAAATCCCCCTACTAGTCAGATGATCCACCTACAAAACAGATAATCCCCCTACAAGACAGATAATCCCACAAGACAAATAATACCCAGACACATAATCCCCCTATAAAACAGATAATCCCTTCACAAGACATATAACCCCCTACAAGACAGGTGATCCCCCTATAAGACAGATAATCATCCTACAAGACAGATACTCCCACTACAAGACAGATGATCCCCCTACAAGACAGATAATCCCCTTACAGTGCCTTACAGAGATGAGGAGACAACTCCTGCAGTTCTTTCTATCTATCTATCTATCTATCTATCTATCTATCTATCTATCTATCTATCTATCTATCTATCTATCTATCTATCTAGGATCTGTCAGCCTGCCTTTATCCTGAGCAATGGTAGCATCAGGCTCACCAGCATTAACAGTGACCCCCCCCTCCTCCTCCGCCCTCCTCCGCCCATCCCCTGTGCCACCAGCCTCCCTCTGGGTGCGGCCTCAGTGGTGAAGGCCCCCGCTAATGCCCAATAATTGTAACAAAGTGGGAAATCGATGAAGGTTTCTGAAGGCATGGCAGCGGTTGTAAATCGATTGGGCTGTGAGGTGAAGAGAACTCCACTCATGCTGCATTTACATGCTACGCTAGGCTGTCGTCCCGCCGACCCGCCTGTGGGCCACAGAACCGTCCCCGCAGACTGCGGCGGACTCCCGGCGGCCCCCCCGTCGTGCGGTCCTGCTCCTCGCTCCCGCGCCACTTACCCCAGCGCACCGGCAGGGCCGAACCGGGCCGATCAGGGCCGCAGTGGCCCCCGGGTGCAGCTCCGCATTTCATATTTGACTTTCATGGCCATTTTGACAGTGTAAAAGGTTTTCTATTATTGGAGCTCCTAGACGAACTCTAGGTTTGTGTGGCCAGACAGAATGGAGTGGAAAAGTCCTCCCAGGAGTTGGGAAGGCAGCACACGCGGCGTAGCAGAGTTCTGTGGGACTGTAGATTTGCTGGAGCCATATGGATTCCAATAGGATTTCATTCCTAGACCATTCCATATTAGAATTGCAATTATACCAGAAAGTGTGGTGCAGGAAGATAAGAAACAGGAACATGCCATGTGTCCAGCACGTGTGAGAGAGTGAGAGAGGTGTGTGTGTGTGTGTGTGTGTGTGTGTGTGTGTGTGTGTGTGTGTATGTATATATATATATATATATATATATATATATATATATATATATATGACCTGAGAAAGATAGGAAGATTCCAGATGTGTATGTATATATACCGGAGCATGTATGTGGTTTGTGTATCTGACTGCACCATGGTCTCTTTCGTTTTTGAATGAGCTTCAGGATTTGAAAAACACACTTTTAATGTAGGGAACATAATATCATCAGCAGTTGCCATGAGACAGCGGCCCTTTGTGCAGCAGCTAAAGGCCAACTCACACAGACCAGCTCTCCAGCCTCACAGTCTCCATTTTAATGACCTTCAAAATGTCAGTTAGAATGTCCTGACGGCCCCGAGTCCCCCGCCTGCAGCCCACGCTCGCGCCCCGCGGCCCCCGGACTCCTCTGGACCCCCCAGAGCCCCTCGCGCCCACAGCGTGCACATGTCCCACATCGGCTTCTTACTTTAGCACGTCTCCCAAGGGCAGAGGAGAAAGAGAGGGGGGGAGAGAAGGAGAGGAGAGTGGGAGGGGATAAAGGGAGGAGAGGAGAGTGGGAGGGGATAAAGGGAGGAGAGGAGAGTGGGGGGGATAAAGAGAGGAGAGGAGAGTGGGGGGGATAAAGGGAGGAGAGGAGAGTGGGAGGGGATAAAGGGAGGAGAGGAGAGTGGGAGGGATAAAGGGAGGAGAGGAGAGTGGGGGGGATAAAGGGAGGAGAGGAGAGTGGGAGGGATAAAGGGAGGAGAGGAGAGTGGGAGGGGATAAAGGGAGGAGAGGAGAGTGGGGGGGATAAAGGGAGGAGAGGAGAGTGGGAGGGATAAAGGGAGGAGAGGAGAGTGGGAGGGGATAAAGGGAGAAGAGGAGAGTGGGAGGGGATAAAGGGAGGAGAGGAGAGTGGGAGGGGATAAAGGGAGGAGAGGAGAGTGGGAGGGGATAAAGGGAGGAGAGGAGAGTGGGAGGGGATAAAGGGAGGAGAGGAGAGTGGGAGGGATAAAGGGAGGAGAGGAGAGTGGGAGGTATAAAGGGAGGAGAGGAGAGTGGGGGGGATAAAGGGAGGAGAGGAGAGTGGGAGGGATAAAGGGAGGAGAGGAGAGTGGGAGGGGATAAAGGGAGAAGAGGAGAGTGGGAGGGGATAAAGGGAGGAGAGGAGAGTGGGAGGGGATAAAGGGAGGAGAGGAGAGTGGGAGGTATAAAGGGAGGAGAGGAGAGTGGGGGGGATAAAGGGAGGAGAGGAGAGTGAGGGGGATAAAGGGAGGAGAGGAGAGTGGGAGGGGATAAAGGGAGGAGAGGAGAGTGGGGGGATAAAGGGAGGAGAGGAGAGTGGGAGGGGATAAAGGGAGAAGAGGAGAGTGGGAGGGGATAAAGGGAGGAGAGGAGAGTGGGAGGGGATAAAGGGAGGAGAGGAGAGTGGGGGGGATAAAGGGAGGAGAGGAGAGTGGGAGGGGATAAAGGGAGAAGAGGAGAGTGGGGGGGATAAAGGGAGGAGAGGAGAGTAGGGGGGATAAAGGGAGGAGAGGAGAGTGAGGGGGATAAAGGGAGGAGAGGAGAGTGGGAGGGGATAAAGGGAGGAGAGGAGAGTGGGAGGGGATAAAGGGAGAAGAGGAGAGTGGGGGGATAAAGGGAGGAGAGGAGAGTGGGAGGGGATAAAGGGAGGAGAGGAGAGTGGGAGGTATAAAGGGAGGAGAGGAGAGTGGGAGGGATAAAGGGAGGAGAGGAGAGTGGGAGGTATAAAGGGAGGAGAGGAGAGTGGGAGGGATAAAGGGAGGAGAGGAGAGTGGGGGGGGGGTGAATTGTGCCAATGTAAATGGGCCTAACTCAGGTTTGGATGATCAGCCTCCATTAGCATTCTTTCAATCCTTTTCTTCCATTCTTTCAGTTCTTTTCTTCAATTCTTTCAACCCTTTTCTTCTTCTTTTCTTCTATTTTCATATCAGCTGCAGGGCATTGCAGTAAATATATTGCTAAAAAAACTTATGTGATCTTAGTGTTGAAGTAAACATATGAATTCAGCATTTGTAATGGCTATTGTAGAAATGCTTATAGCTTTGGCTAGTTTATTTTATAGGGCCATGACAGCCATTTTGCATAATGCACAGCAGATGGATGTCCATTAAAAGTCCATTGACTCAGCAGTCTGGTAAATCCAGGGAGATGTAATTCAGGGAGAGGTCTGGTATATACAGATAAATTGTCTCTTATGCATATGAGGTATCATTTCAAACCAAGTGTGTATCCCATTCAGACTGATAGCTGAACCTCTACTGTATACACACATGTTGCCTAAAGCATATCACTGTATGATATGTTTTATCGAACAGATGTATGCACGTATGTGTTCATTGTAGGAGAATGGTGCAGTGTTTATGTAGTATGCTATTAATAGCATTAACAGACAACAAAACTAGACCAGCTACTGAATTAAAGCGAGTGCCACCTTGTCTGAGGAGTGAGCTCTGTCTGGGGAGTGAGCTCTGTCTGGGGAGTGAGCTTTGTCGGGGAGTGAGCTCTGTCAGGGAGTGAGCTCTGCCTAAGGAGTGAACTCTGTCAGGGAGTGAGCTCTGTTGGGGTGTGAGCTCTGTTGTGGTGTGAGCTCTGTCGGGGAGTGAGCTCTGTTGGAGAGTGAGCTCTGTCTGGGGAGTGAGCTCTGTCTGAAGAGTGAGTCCTGTCAGAGAGAGTGAGCCCTGTCTGGGGAGTGAGCTCTATCTGAGGAGTCAGCTCTGTCTGGGGAGTGAGCTCTGTCTGAGGAGTGAGCTCTGTCAGGGGAGTGAGCTCTGTCTGAGGAGTGAGCTCTGTCACGGGCGTGAGCTCTGTCTGAGGTGGCCAAAGCTTAATCTTTCTTGGAGGTTTTTTGAAGGAAGTAAGAGAAAGCGTAAGGTCTGCTAAAGCGTCCGGCCACCGCTGATTTATAACCTTAATTACAACGTGTCTTTCTCTATCTCTCCATTACTCTGTGTTTGAGCCCTCACTGAGGTCCTAATTCACCTCTCCTCCTGTAATGAAGGCGCGAGCCGCATGCTGTCTGTGTTAGCCTGGTCTCCTCTGAGCCCTAACCACGTTGAACACTAGCGTTCAACATTACGTTCAGGAACTACCGTCATCTGTGTCTTCAAGATGGATGGTCTCTGTGCTACTAGGATCTGTGGTATCTGTGCTGGTTTCTGCGCTGGTTTCTGTGCAGTTAAGGGCCATTGCTCTCATTCCTCTCAAAACTACGATATCACTTTCAAACACGGTGCATACATCCTCTTTCACCTGACGTCCTCTTTTTGGGACCTAGAAATGTGTCCAGCCGGGATTCCTAATGCCTGCGGTGTGTGGTTCCTTTAATCAAGACGATTGCTTCTGACACTGTGTAGCTGTTTAGCTTTGTTAGTTTTTGTTTGTGGTTTTGTTGTGCATTGCTATGCTTGCCCTATACACCCCACACACCCTACACACCCTACATGTCCTACACACCCAACACAGCCTGCACACCTTACAAGTCCTATGTGTCCTACACACCCAACACACCCTACACACCCTACATGTCCTACACACCCAACACACCCTACACACCCTACATGTCCTACACACCCAACACACCCTACACACCCTACATGTCCTACACATCCAACCCACCCAGTGAGGAAGCAGTGGGTTTTTATGACAAAGTAAATATGTTTTTACTTAATATGTTCCTAAAAATTATTTGTAAGCAACAGATGGTTGGTGAGAAAATCTGAAAGGCAGGCTCTGAAAGCAAACGTTATTAGTCATATAAGACTAAAAAAGATGTTAAAAGTGGTTATGTATATGTGCCCAAGCCCTTACAGAACACCACAACATGGCCATCCTGATTTGTAGACAGCACCCTACCCAGAAGGTGGACTCTTTCCTCACAAACACCAGTAATTATGCACAGCAACATTCAGTAGCAGACTTTAGCTCCCTAACAACCGCACAAAGCATCAGTTACCCAGCTCTGCACTTAAAGCAGGGAGTCATTCCTAATGTTTCATTCACTGTCTCCCTCTCTCTGTCTGTCTACATCTGTCTCCCTCCCCCTCTGTCTGTCTATATCTGTCTCCCACCCTCTCTGTCTGTCTATATCTGTCTCCCTCCCCTCTGTCTGTCTATATCTGTCTCCCACCCCCTCTGTCTGTCTACATCTGTCTCCCACCCCCTCTGTCTGTCTACATCTGCCTCCCTCCCCCTCTGTCTGTCTATATCTGTCTCCCACCCCCTCTGTCTGTCTACATCTGCCTCCCTCCCCCTCTGTCTGTCTACATCTGTCTCCCTCCCCCTCTGTCTGTCTATATCTGTCTCCCACCCTCTCTGTCTGTCTATATCTGTCTCCCTCCCCTCTGTCTGTCTATATATCTCTCCCTCCCCCTCTGTCTGTCTATATCTCTCTCCCTCCCCCTCTGTCTGTCTACATCTGTCTCCCTCCCCCTCTGTCTGTCTATATCTGTCTCCCTCTCTCTCTCTGTCTACATCTGTCTCCCTCCCCCTCTGTCTGTCTACTTCTGTCTCCCTCCCCCTCTGTCTGTCTATATGTCTCCCTCCCCCTATGTCTGTCTATATCTGTCTCCCACCCCCTCTGTCTGTCTATATCTGTCTCCCACCCTCTCTGTCTGTCTATATCTGTCTCCCACCCTCTCTGTCTGTCTATATCTGTCTCCCACCCCCTCTGTCTGTCTATATCTGTCTCCCACCCCCTCTGTCTGTCTACATCTGTCTCCCACCCTCTCTGTCTGTCTATATCTGTCTCCCACCTCCTCTGTCTGTCTACATCTGTCTCCCACCCCCTCTGTCTGTCTATATCTGTCTCCCACCCCCTCTGTCTGTCTACATCTGTCTCCCTCCCTCTCTGTCTGTCTACATCTGTCACCCACCCTCTCTGTCTGTCTACATCTGTCTCCCTCCCTCTCTGTCTGTCTACATCTGTCTCCCTCCCTCTCTGTCTGTCTACATCTGTCTCCCACCCTCTCTGTCTGTCTACATCTGTCTCCCACCCTCTTTGTCTGTCTACATCTGTCTCCCTCGCTCTCTGTCTGTCTACATCTGTCTCCCTCCCTCTCTGTCTCTCTACATCTGTCTCCCTCCCTCTCTGTCTGTCTACATCTGTCTCCCTCCCTCTCTGTCTGTCTACATCTGTCTCCCACCCTCTCTGTCTGTCTACATCTGTCTCTCACCCTCTCTGTCTGTCTACATCTGTCTCCCTCCCTCTCTGTCTGTCTACATCTGTCTCCCTCCCCCTCTGTCTGTCTACATCTGTCTCCCTCCCTCTCTGTCTGTCTACATCTGTCTCCCTCCCCCTCTGTCTGTCTATATCTGTCTCCCACCCCCTCTGTCTGTCTACATCTGCCTCCCTCCCCCTCTGTCTGTCTATATCTGTCTCCCACCCCCTCTGTCTGTCTACATCTGTCTCCCACCCCTCTGTCTGTCTATATCTGTCTCCCACCCCCTCTGTCTGTCTACATCTGTCTCCCACCCTCTCTGTCTGTCTACATCTGTCTCCCTCCCTCTCTGTCTGTCTACATCTGTCTCCCACCCCCTCTGTCTGTCTACATCTGTCTCCCTCCCTCTCTGTCTGTCTACATCTGTCTCCCTCCCTCTCTGTCTGTCTATATCTGTCTCCCTCCCCCTCTGTCTGTCTACATCTGTCTCCCACCCTCTCTGTCTGTCTACATCTGTCTCCCACCCCTCTGTCTGTCTATATCTGTCTCCCACCCTCTCTGTCTGTCTACATCTGTCTCCCACCCCCTCTGTCTGTCTACATCTGTCTCCCTCCCTCTCTGTCTGTCTACATCTGTCTCCCTCCCTCTCTGTCTGTCTATATCTGTCTCCCTCCCCCTCTGTCTGTTTACATCTCTCTCCCACCCTCTCTGTCTGTCTACAACTGTTTCCCACCCTCTCTGTCTGTCTACATCTGTCTCCCTCTCTCTCTGTCTGTCTACATCTGTCTCTCTCCCTCTATGTCTGTTTATATGTCTCCCTCCCCTCTGTCTGTCTACATCTGTCTCCCTCCCTCTCTGTCTGTCTACATCTGTCTCCCTCCCTCTCTGTCTGTCTACATCTGTCTCCCACCCCCTCTGTCTGTCTACATCTGTCTCCCTCCCTCTCTGTCTGTCTACATCTGTCTCCCTCTCTCTCTGTCTGTCTACATCTGTCTCTCTCCCCCTCTGTCTGTCTACATCTGTCTCCCTCCCTCTGTGTCCGTCTACATCTGTCTCCCTCCCTCTCTGTCTGTCTACATCTGTCTCCCACCCCCTCTGTCTGTCTACATCTGTCTCCCTCCCTCTCTGTCTGTCTACATCTGTCTCCCACCCCCTCTGTCTGTCTACATCTGTCTCCCTCCCTCTCTGTCTGTCTACATCTGTCTCCCTCTCTCTCTGTCTGTCTACATCTGTCTCCCTCCCTCTCTGTCTGTCTACATCAGTCTCCCTCCCTCTCTGTCTGTCTACATCTGTCTCCCTCCCTCTCTGTCTGTCTACATCTGTCTCTCTCCCTCTCTGTCTGTTTACATGTCTCCCTCCCCTCTGTCTGTCTACATCTATCTCCCTCCCTCTCTGTCTGTCTATATCTGTCTCCCTCATCTGTGTCTACATCTGTCTCCCAACCTCTCTGTCTGTGTACAACTGTCTCCCTCTCTCTGTCTGTCTCTATCTCTCTCCCACCCTCTCTGTCTGTCTACATCTGTCTCCCTCCCTCTCTGTCTGTCTACATCTGTCTCCCTCCCACTCTGTCTGTCTACATCTGTCTCCCACCCCCTCTGTCTGTCTACATCTGTCTCCCACCCTCTCTGTCTGTCTACATCTGTCTCCCTCTCTCTCTGTCTGTCTACATCTGTCTCTCTCCCCCTCTGTCTGTCTACATCTGTCTCCCTCCCCCTCTGTCCGTCTACATCTGTCTCTCTCCCTCTCTGTCTGTTTACATGTCTCCCTCCCCTCTGTCTGTCTATATCTGTCTCCCTCATCTGTGTCTACATCTGTCTCCCTCTCTCTGTCTGTCTCTATCTCTCTCCCTCCCACTCAGTCTGTCTACATCTCTGTCTCGCTCCCACTCTGTCTGTCTACATCTCTCTGACTCTCGCTCTCTCCTTCAATCTCTCTCTCCCTCTCTCTGCTCTCTCTCTCTCTTTCTCTCTCGATTTACCTCCTACTCCTTTCTCTCTTGTGTTTTTTTTTACATTTGTGCGTAGCTGTGAGATATACAGGCTTCCTATTTTTCTTCTTTACAAAAGCCATGAAATCCCACTCGCTGTCTGTGGGGGCCACTGGGCCCCCTGCCACGTCCCCCCACTGAATAGGCGATGGACTGAATAGGTGGTGGACTGAAAAGGCGTTGGTGTGAAATGGAGCGGAAGCCTCGGCATCGGGCCTCTCGGTTCTGAAGCGGCCTTGACCCTGGCCGACCCCGGCCCAGTCCGATCCTCGGCCCCTCGTAAGGGCTGCATGAGAAGAGTCAAGGACCCTGTTAGCTGTGACACCATGTGGAGTCTTTGACAGACTTTTGAAATTCGCAGCCCCATGTGGCCTTCAAAGCTCTAACAGGCATTAAAACCCACTGACCATAATGCTTTTATGTGGTTTCTACATTTACTATATAGTGCTGCAGCCGTTCGTGTTCTGCCCTACACATCTCCATGGGTGTCGCCTCCTCTTCCAGTGTCTGGCTTCGCTTGCCTGTGATCTGAGACTGTTTTAGCATAAAAGTGAGCCAAAGTGAAACCGAGCTGAAGACATATTCAAAATAAGAACCCAACAGGCCTTCAGGTTCACACTGACTTTATTGGCCCTTCAAACAGGGCAAAACATATTTTGGTTTAATTCTTGAAAGTCTTAGTAGTAATAAATAGTTTTATTGTTTGTCATTTGTTATTTTTATAATACATGTTTCACTCATAAACACCCCAAAAAAGTAGGAGAGCCTTGTCCAGCAGAGCAGAGTGTCCTCGAATAGTGGGTCTCCTCCCCCAGATCCTCATCCTTCCCCAGATCCTCCTGCTCCCCCCAGATTCTCCTCCTCGCCCAGATCTTCCTCCTCCCCCAGAGACTCCTTCTCCCCCAGAACGTCCTAGGAGCATTCTCTACAGCGCTGGATGATCAGGGAGTGAAACAGCCAGGCGATGGGGCAGGGAGAACTTCACACCTCCCGTCTCTCTCTTCAGCGGTGTGAATGCAGCCGTCACTGTCCTCACTCCTCAGTCTCTCCTGGTGGAGGATGTGGAGCTAAAACAAGGTCATGGGGTCATGTCCCAGGGAACACACACTCTGTCATCCACTGTGATGAATACACAAGTTACTCCGGATGCAAACACCTGCCCAGCGCTGCAAATGTTAATCCCTTCACTTTTGGATGAACTCCTGCTGGGTTACAGCATAAGTCAAAATGCTCTCATATTTTCATGAAAATGTCTTGGAAATCCCAGTCTGTTCATCTTCCATTATCACTTCCATAAAGTACAGCACTATAAATGTGCCGCATAAGTAGTCAGTATTACTGAACCTCTAAGAGATTAATACCCCCACACCCACATGCCCCAACACAACCACACCCTAATACTCACACACCCTAACATCCACGCACCCCAACACCACCACACCTGTATACCCCATACCCTAATTCCAACACACACTAGCAACCACACACCCTAATACCCACACACCCTAACACCACCACACCCTAATACTCACACACCATAACACCCCCACACCATAACACCACCACACCCTAATACTCACACACCATAACACCCCCACACCCTAATACCCACATCTTAACACCCACACACTATAACACCCACTCACCCTAATACCCACACACCCTAACACCACCACACCCTAATACTCACACACCATAACACACCCTAATACCCACATCTTAACACCCACACACTATAACACCCACTCACCCTAATACCCACACACCCTAACACCTACACACCCTAATAACCAAACACCCACACACCCTAATACACCCATACACCCTAATGCCCACACTCTAATGTACAGGCTGTTCTGTTAATACCCAAACAACTGTTAGTACCTTTATGATATTTCACGGTTTTTGGCAGTTGATCTTGCACATATTGAGTTGCATATTTAATCACAGGAGACTGTGTGTGCTCCCCGAGAGACACACCTGTGACCTTGGTGAATCTAACACTCACCAACTAAGACCTTAAACCGTGCCCTCTCAGTAAGGATGGAGTCAAAACTCCGGCTAAAGCACCTCCACTCTATTCTGACGTGTATTCTTCTGGTTAAATGTTGAGTTGAATTATCAGTTCTTTCTAAAAGCCCACATAGAAAACCACATCTATTTTGAATCCGATCAAGGGTGCTCAGCCTCCCTGAGACCACGCTGCAGTCTTTAGTCTCAAGTATAATCCATTCCAACTGGCTCAGCTAATCAAGGGCTTGAAGGGTATTTGCACATTAGTGGGTGGTGTTTTGCATCTGGGTTATCAGAATTAAGAACTAAATGAAGCAGCAGTGGTGTGGTTCCAGTTCCTCCATGTGCCGTGGGTCATGAGAGACTCTTACACTGCTAGATCAGATGCCCTCTCTTCGTTTTTCTAAGTGAGGTGTCTCTAATTTTAGATTGACGACCATTAACCTTTGACCTGGTTTTGATATCTCTTTTAACAAAGAGTGTCTAGTCACGTTCCATCACTGTCTTTATACTAATATCCTTTTTATACCAAGGATCTGAAAAGTGATTAATCATTTTCTTTTCTTCAGCCATTTCTTTGTAGTAGTAGTGAGGATATGTACTATATAGGTGGTGGGGCTACATACTATGTAGGCAGCAAGTTATATTGCTGTTCACTGTCATAGTCATTTTCATTGACATTGTCAGTGAATTCCTGTAATTCAATATCGCTGGTAGAATTGTGGAAAACATTTAACATCATGTGTTGTTGTGTGGCAGCACAGTTATTTGTATGTGTTTTGCTTCTGCTCCTGTGGGGTTTTTCAAAACTGTAAACTCTACAAAATGGAACATTATGACAGGATTTCAGTGATATCCGGGTGTGTGTATTCAAGATCTTGCGGCATTTCGGCAGAGGAAAAGATGCAGCCCTTTGGGTAAAACTTGTTTGTCCTGCGACCACTAGAAGCCCCGTGCCCAGCTGTGACTCACGTGGGCCGGATGTGAGAAACGTCTCTCCCCTTCTCTCTTCTCTCCTTATCTCTGTGTTAGTAAGATGACCCTCTCGCTGTGCGCTCGTTTAAAACTGTCCGGAGGACACAGTCTGGACACTCCAGGCTTCACACACACACTAAGCCCAAACGTTAACGGTGGGATTGTCATGCGCCTCTCCGTCAGCTTTTCTGCTGTTGCGCTGCTCGCCTTCAGTAACCTCCACCTGAACTTCACCTGAGCTCCACCTGAGCTCCACCTGAGCTCCACCTGAGGCTTTAATAGGAGCAGCTGACGGCTCTTTGTGGCCCGTTACATTTGTATACAGCGTACAGAGGCCACAATTAGCGTGAAACTGGACTGCAATGCCCCCACACACACACAGACACACACACACACACACACACACACACCCCACCCTGTGATTCAAACACTCTCCTGTTCTGTTGCCTCTCTGGACAAGCACAGGGCAGCACTGTGTCCCGCAGCCGCCCGTAGCAACACCTCAGGACGGAATCTTCCACTTTTCTGTAGTGGCGCTATTAGTGAAATGTGCTTAGCCCTTGAGAATATTCTTCCCATGCACTGACACTCCCAACCGGACACCCAGACTCGGTCTGAAGTGCTGAATCTAAATGTGTCAGCAGGAGCAGGAGCCTTGGGGCGTAATGTATTCCAGATTATATATTCTGTGCCCTTTTTCTCTCTTTCTCCGTGTCAGTCAGACCCTGACTGTCTATATGGCGAGGGATCATAAAATGGCCTCTGCTTACTTTCTAGGAACTTGATTGGCTGGTAATGTGGAGTGTGTGTCAGGGGCTTTGTCTGAGCTGACAGGAAGTCGGTCCTGAAGGATATGACATCGTAATGAGTCGGCGTTATCGCCACCATTAGATGGCCCATACGCCACAGTCTGAGTGACTGTTGCGGAGACGCACAGGATGGTGGGGCCCGAGGATCCATCATGCACCTACGCCATTGTGCTCGCGAGGAACGGGGACGCTGTTTTAATGCTAATTGAGTGTGTTTCACTTCGGGAGAGGCTTGAAAGAAAGAAAGAAATGCCAGCGGCTTTGGTGATAAAGGGAGAATGATTAGTGCTCCCTCCCATACGGACACGGCATGCTGTGCAGGAGAGACGCCACATCGGAATGATGGCCCTGGGAGAGGAGCTGCTGCTCCTCACACACACACACACACACACACACACACACACACACACACACACACACACACACACACACACACATAACCAGCCTCAGTTTGCTCCCAGCATGGTGTAATATAGACTTTCCTAAGGTCTGAAACACCAGCTGTGTTTGAGGCCATCTATCATTATTGCACTGTTGCTGTTCACTCAGAACATAACAGACGTTTTTGTGCACTAGTTTAATTACTCATTCACATCTGCTTTTACCTCACTTTCCCCTCACTCACTCTCCTCACTCTTTCATCACTCTTCTCACTCTCTCCTTGCTCTCCTCACTCTCTACTCTCTCTCCTCACTCTCTCCTTGCTCTCCTCACTCTCCTCTCTCTTCACTCTCTCCTCACTCTCTCCTCACTCTCCTCACTCTTCTCACTCTCTCCTCACTCTCTCCTTGCTCTCCTCACTCTCCTCTCTCTTCACTCTCTCCTCTGTCTCCTCTCTCTCCTCCCTCTCCTCACTCTCTCCTCACTCTTCACTCTCTCCTCACTCTTTCATTACTCTTCTCACTCTCTTCTTGCTCTCCTCACTCTCTCCTCTCTCTCTTCACTCTCTCCTCACTCTCTCCTTGCTCTCCTCACTCTCTCTTCTCTCTCTTCACTCTCTCCTCACTCACTCCTCACTCTCTCCTCTCTCTCCTCAGTCTCTCCTCACTCTTCTCACTCTCTCCTCTCTCTCCTCACTCTCTCCTCTCTCTCTTCACTCTCCTCACTCTCTCCTCACTCTCTCCGCTCTCTCCTCACTCTTTCCTCACTCTCTCCTCTCTCTCCTTACTCTATCCTCACTCTCTCCTCTCTCTCTTCACTCTCTCCTCACTCTCTCCTTGCTCTCCTCACTCTCCTCTCTCTTCACTCTCTCCTCACTCTCCTCACTCTTCTCACTCTCCTCACTCTCTACTTTCTCTTCACTCTCTCCTCACTCTTTCATCACTCTTCTCTTTCTCTTCTTGCTCTCCTCACTCTCTCCTCTCTCTCTTCACTCTCTTCTCACTCTCCTCACTCTCTCCTCTCTCTCCTCACTCTCTCCTCTCTCTCCTTACTCTCTCCGCACTCTCCTCTCTCTCCTCAGTCTCTCCTCACTCTCTGTCTTCCTGTCCCAATACTTGTTAAAGCGAACACCATGTATACAGTTGTAATGTTTCACAGATGACCTGTACATCACAATGTCCCGCAGACTCTCAGTTCCCCAACTTCCCTTTTCAATTAGCTTTATGGATTTCAGGCCCCGCCCAGTGTTTGCAGAGGCAGTTTTGTTGGGGTTGTCTCCGTGTGTTTTACTGAGCGCGGCGGACACTAACAGATGGCTCCATCTTCTTACGCAGCTATTAATGCTTAATTATCTGGATCCAATTTGCTCCTTAATAAAATGCTAGTAATCAGGCGGCAGTGCAGGGAGGGGAGGCATGGCGGAAATGAGCTGAGATTGTGACATGTAGGGTTATGTAGGGTTATGTAGGGTTATGTAGGGTTATGTAGGGTTATGTAGGGTTCACCCTGAGATTGTGACATGTAGGGTTATGTAGGGTTCACCCTGAGATTGTGACATGTAGGGTTATGTAGGGTTCACCCTGAGATTGTGACATGTAGGGTTATGTAGGGTTCACCCTGAGATTGTGACATGTAGGGTTATGTAGGGTTCACCCTGAGATTGTGACATGTAGGGTTATGTAGGGTTCACCCTGAGATTGTGACATGTAGGGTTATGTAGGGTTCACCCTGAGATTGTGACATGTAGGGTTATGTAGGGTTCACCCTGAGATTGTGACATGTAGGGTTATGTAGGGTTCACCGTGAGATTGTGACATGTAGGGTTATGTAGGGTTCACCCTGAGATTGTGACATGTAGGGTTATGTAGGGTTCACCCTGAGATTGTGACATGCCTTACGAGTTATGTAGGGTTCACCCTGAGATTGTGACATGCCTTACGAGTTATGTAGGGTTCACCCTGAGATTGTGACATGCCTTACGAGTTATGTAGAGTTCACCCTGAGATTGTGACATGCCTTACGAGTTATGTAGGGTTCACCCTGAGATTGTGACATGCCTTATGAGTTGTGTAGGGTTCACCCTGAAATTGTGACATGCCTTATGAGTTGTGTAGGGTTCACCCTGAGATTGTGACATGCCTTACGAGTTGTTTAGAGTTCACCCTGAGATTGTGACATGCCTTACGAGTTGTGTAGAGTTCACCCTGAGATTGTGACATGCCTTACGAGTTGTGTAGAGTTCACCCTGGGCAGGATCGGCTGCTCATCTGAGGGAAGGTAAATTCACATGAACATCCAGCCAGGGTGTCAGTGATTGGGAATCAGGGAAGACGAAGTTCATTCTACATGAGAAGCTGATGGAGCTGTGGCTGATGGAGCTGTGGCTGATGGAGCTGTGGCTGATGGAGCTGTTGCTGATGGAGCTATCGCTGATGGAGCTGTGGCTGATGGAGCTGTTGCTGATGGAGCTATCGCTGATGGAGCTGTGGCTGATGGAGCTGTGGCTGATGGAGCTGTGGCTGAGCTGGTTCTTTAGCTGCTCCATCAGCTGTGAGCAATGTATGAATGTGAGGAACCGAGAGAGTGTGAGGAATCGGATCTTCAAGGCTCATCTCCGTATGCTGGCCAAAATTCATCCCACAGCCATGCAACTATGCTTACATATTAAAACTGAATTCTCAGGGAAGATTTTACTGATACACTGAGGCCTGTTTCAATTGATATCCTTTAGTTCCTTAAAAAGTGACCCCTATTGGATATCTTTGACTGACATAACACTCTTTCATACATCTACCATTATGATAGCAATAAACTTGGTCGTTATATTAGAATGCAACTCTTTTATTGCGATATCTATCCTACTGTATTAGTTCTTTGTATCATATTATATTATTTCACAGTCCCTGGATGGTGATACATGTCTACCAAGCCCAGTCTAATAGCAACAAAAGGCCAGTCACCTCATGAGAACCAGTGCCAGCACTTAAGCTTTCACTTGGTAGCAACCTCAGCTCACGTTTATATTGAAGTTATTATAAAGTTCCTATTATGTGCTCTGAAACCCTTTGCAATTACTTCTGACCACATGGGGGTACTTTGACTCGGGCTCTAGGGGAGGCTCCGGAAAACACAGTAATATGTTATTAATGCGATCACCTTCCATTACTGCACTGCAAAAACGTTGTAATGAAACGCGCTGATTGTGGCTGGCGTGGTCCAGGGGCGCCTGCTCCGGCCCAGACAAAGCAAACATTATGGGATGTCAGCGGAAAATCACGGCGAGGCGGGCAGGTGGCGGTGGAGCGGCGGGAAGGAGGTAAATGAAGGAGGGGGCATAGCGGAGCCTCATCTGCATTAGGGCGGTACCAGTGAGGAGCCAGAGGAGCCACCCCCCCCCGCGGAGCAGATACTCACGGAGATCTCGGCTGGCATGAGAGGTGAAAATAATCCGTTCTTAGGTGAGAACCGTGAGATTCTTCTAGTGTCATCAAGGTTGTTCATTCATGAGACAGAGGGACATTCCTCCCACACTCTGACCCACTGGTGCCCCACAGTCTCAGTTTCATACTCTCATACTTGCATATCTTTCATAACTTTAGTTTTATTGCCATCTATAGTAATATTTCAATAATATGCCTTAAGGTTATGGCTACGTAATGAACAGTTAAACAGCAGTGCAGTGAAAATCCAACTGTGGTGACTGAAAATGTAGGAAAAAAAACAACAACCAGACAACAAAGAGCGTTCAGACATCAGGTGGTTCCTCCTGAACAACAGGGTACGAATGTCCTCCATGACAGCACTGTGGTGGACACTGATGGAGGACACAGAGGGAGCCTTCCATAATGTGCCATAAAAGGTGACTGCTGCCACGCGGCCGAATCCCCCTCTGGACCAGCACGACGGATGCAGAAACCTCTGTTCTGTTCCAGCGGCCCACCGGAGGCCCTGGGGGCTGCGTGATCTGCGCTGCAGTGTTGCCGTGTGCATTCTAAGCGGCTTGGTTGGATGTCTGTGTGAAGCAGGAACACAAACACGCAAGCACAAAACATTCCCTGGATGTGAGAAGCTGTGCATAACGTTATAGAAATAAAGAAATGCGGCCAACATCCACCCCCCCCCCCCTCCCCACCTGCCCCCCTGTGATGGTCTCTCTGCCCCCTTGTGACGGTCTCTATGCCCCCCTGTGATGATCTCTCTGCCCCGCTGTAGTGGTCTCTCTGCCCCCCTGTGATGATCTCTCTGCCCCGCTGTGATGGTTTCTCTGCCACTTTGTGATTATCTCTCTACCCCCTGTGATGGTCTCTCTGCCCCCCTTGGAGGGTTTCTCTGACCCCCTTTGATGGTTTCTCTGGCTGCCTATGTTGGTCTCCCAGCCCCATTGTGATGTCTCTTATCGCTCCCTCACACGTCTCTCTCAGAGGTTGCACAGTCACACCGCTGACCTATCACCATTGACGTCCCCAGGCTCAGAGGAAGAGTGTTCCCTCAGGGCTCGTCCAACTTCAAAACCATCTTTGTTAGCAACTTTCTCCCACAGTGCCACAGAAAATTAAGAATAAAAGAAATGGTTTGAAAACAAGAGGCCAGAACTAGTTATGAAGTATCGACAGAGCAGTGTTGGGTTTGTGTTGCCTCTATTTAAAGCCAAGTCTCTTTTTTTAGTTTTTAGAAGATAAAATGCAATATGCCTCTTTGGTGTAACACGTAATTACAGAACGCATATTAAAGCATACTGGTGTGTGTTATATGCACATAGAAAAGCATACTGGTAAAAAGCATAAAGTATCTGTCTGTCTGTCTGTCGATCTGTCTGCACATACGGGTCATTAATGTGAGATGGTGTATTTGGTGCTGCATCATCTAAGGCTGTTTCAGCTGATAATGCAGTATGAGAATCTGGGCTGGTCAGTGTGCCCTGTTTGCACACGTTTTCACACCGTCTAGCAAACGACAAGCCCTCTGTAAACTCACCATGAACAGTTTCATTTGATGATGCTCAGCAAGGACAAAACAGCAGCAGCAGATCCTCACATGCTCTGAGTTACGGGCTGATTCACTCTGCTCTGAGTTACGGGCTGACTCACTCTGTTCTGAGTTACTGGCTGACTCTGCTCTGAGTTACGGGCTGACTCACTCTGCTCTGAGTTACTGGCTGACTCACTCTGCTCTGAGTTGCTGGCTGACTCACTCTGCTTTGAGTTACGGGCTGATTCACTCTGCTCTGAGTTACGGGCTGACTCACTCTGCTCTGAGTTATGGGCTGATTCACTCTGCTTTGAGTTACGGGCTGACTCACTCTGTTCTGAGTTACAGGCTGACTCACTCTGTTCTGAATTACTGGCTGACTCACTCTGCTCTGAGTTACGGGCTGACTCACTCTGCTCTGAGTTACGGGCTGACTCACTCTGTGCTGAGTTACAGGCTGACTCACTCTGCTCTGAGTTAAGGGCTGACTCACTCTGCTCTGAGTTACGGGCTGACTGACTGTTCTGAGTTAGGGGCTGACTCACTCTGCTCTGAGTTACGGGCTGATTCACTCTGCTCTGAGTTACGGGCTGACTCACTCTGCTCTGAGTTATGGGCTGATTCACTCTACTTTGAGTTATGGGCTGACTCACTCTGTTCTGAGTTACAGGCTGACTCACTCTGTTCTGAATTACTGGCTGACTCACTCTGCTCTGAGTTATGGGCTGACTCACTCTGCTCTGAGTTACGGGCTGACTCACTCTGCTCTGAGTTACGGGCTGACTCACTCTGCTCTGAGTTACTGGCTGACTCACTCTGTTCTGAGTTACTGGCTGACTCACTCTGTGCTGAGTTACGGGCTGACTCACTCTGTTCTGAGTTACAGACTGACTCACTCTGCTCTGAGTTACGGGCTGATTCACTCCGTACTGAGTTACGGGCTGACTGACTCTGTTCTGAGTTACGGGCTGACTCACTCGGTTCTGAGTTACTGGCTGACTCATTCTGCTCCCTGGTTTAGCTGGACCAGGTGTTTGAAAGATTCATGATTTCTGTATCTCAAAGAGTGCTGGAAATTGGAATCTGTACCACCCACACATCATTAATGGAGGTGCTTTATAGGGGTAGTCTAGCAAAGCACAGCTTTTAGATTTCAGTGATTGCAAACCGGATGGAACTCGGGACAGATGGGACAGGCAGGACAGATGGGACAAGCAAGACAGACGGGACAGGCAGGACAGACGGGACAGAGGGAGACATGATAAATTTAAAGACTGGGGCTTGATGGTTGTTTTTGATCGTGTTAACTATGTTAACTCCATAGTAACTGTTGAGAAAAAATATGGCTATCCAATTACTGCAGATGACTTTTGCTGTGTCTTCACGGCACATGTTGTGGACCTGTGCAGTCTTTCATACAGGTCAAGGCTATTGGCACTGCAGTCATTCCCATCAAAGTGCAGAGGCCACAGTGTAGGCCGATTAAAGGAAACCTTAATGGGAATTAAACAAAACTGATATGTGTAATAACAGTATAAACACTAGAGATAAGAGGTCCCTCATGACAGCGCTGTCTCTGGAGTCCTCAGAACAGTCCCAAGGTCCTCTCAGAACATTCCCAATGTCCACTCAGAGCAGTCCAACGTCCACTCAGAACAGTCCAACGTCCACTCAGAACAGTCCAACGTCCACTCAGAACAGTCCAATGTCTACTCAGAACAGTCCAAAAGTCCACTCAGAACAGTCCAATGTCCACTCAGAACAGTCCAACGTCCACTCAGAACAGTCCAAAAGTCCACTCAGAACAGTCCAATGTCCACTCAGAACAGTCCAAAAGTCCACTCAGAACAGTCCAATGTCCACTCAGAACAGTCCAACGTCCACTCAGAACAGTCCAACGTCCACTCAGAGTCGTGCAATAGCCATGGCTACTTTCAGTGTTCATCATATTACTTTGCTCTTTAGCTATATTCACCACTGCAATCTCCCCTTTGCTCTAAGATATGTGTAAAGATAAAATTGAAATAGAAGGAATGGTTTCAAATAACAAAAAGGTTGAATTTTCTCCAGTGGATAAAGAATGTGTGGCTGGATGTAAAGACAGGTGCATCAGGGCTGTGATATTCAGACCTGACCTTTCTTGGCAGTCTCCTCTCAGCTTAGATGGTGGAGACACTGTTAGCTGAGATGTCCAGCCATTAGTCCTTGGCCTGCAGACTGGCGCGATTGGCCCTCAGGAGTGTACCTTCTGTGGTCTGGATGCCACCATGGCTACGCAGCACAGACCGCACAATTAATCATACGTCCAGCGTAATCGCGATCCCTCACCTCTACAATTAGTCTGTTACAAATGGCTGTGTTTAATTCACGCTGTATCAAAATCAACATCAGCTACTGTAAACACTCGTAAGCAGCGAGTTCTCCTAAGACATGTGCTGAGTGTGTGGTAAGTGCACTGCGCAGACATAAACACTGCTAAAATATTCTACAGGGCCACAATCCAGGAGTGCAATTTGGATCACAATGAAAAATAGAAACAGAAAACTCTAACAACAGGTAGCACGTCTCTGCTAAAGGCGTACAGAGTGCCTCCCACAGTATGGTAGTATGGTGGTATGTGACCTAGACACAAACAGCTGTGAGCAAGTGTCTGTTTTCTGAACATTTGTTTGTTTAACTGCTGAACAAGCTGGTGTAGAGAATTGTGAGCGTAATCCTTTAAAGTAATCAAATATCCTCAATTAAATAAAAATGAAACTTTAGAAACAGCACCGTTTGGTTGTGACCTGACAGATTTGGAGAGATCTAATAAAGACTGCTCTAGAAACGCTTATGTAAATGAGCTTGATTCGATTTATTAGGGCATTTGCATGCTGATGGCCTTTGTTTAATAACAAATTAATTGCATGGGTTGGCGCAGCAGAATGCTGAAATGCCCACGTGACGTCGTCCCCTTACGGCTTCATCTCCATCCCCTGTGAGGAAAGAGGTACGATATGGAGAGTTCTACAGCCCCTTGGAGAGGTTTCAGTGTGTGGTGGCAATTCATGTCTGCTGGCTTCATAGCCGTTATTATCAGAGACAGAGTACATTAAGATTTCGCTCAGACTCCTGAAGCTACACTCCTTAGTGTGTAGAATCTTCCTACTAATTGTCCCTATGGTTGAACAGGTTAGTCCCCAGACTAGATGTAGATAGACTGGACTTGATAGGCATCTCAATAAAACATGCATGTGTGAACAAACCCAAACCTACCAAACCCACATCTCCGAATGTGTTGGGTATGTGTGTGAAAGCATGGCAGAATGTGTGGGCTGTAGAGGCGATGGTTGTGGTGTAGCAGAGATTTCCTTGTAGCTGCACTAGAGGCATTAACACCAGATGGCTGGGTGACAGGAACACTGCAAGCGTGTTCACACGTGAGCAGCAGACGTCACTAACCACAGCGGCTGTGAGTCTGGGAAAAAACCGCAATTCTGACTTAACTCATTCTTTGTACCCTGTCAAAGTCAGTCTGGGAAATGCCAGCACATGACCCAGATCACTGAAGGCGTAGATCACTGAAGGTGTAGATCAGATCACCGAAGGTGTAGATCACTGAAAGCGTAGATCATTGAACACTGTTACAGAACTAATCAGCACTTCCACACACTCAGTTCATTTATGTTCCCATGTGTCTATATAAATTAAAAATAAATACATAATAAATCAGTCAGTTCTTTGTGGATTAACACTGCCTTGATTTCTGCATTATTTCATTGCTCATTTGCTCATGATAATACCATATTATACAATATAATACTATATTATACCATAAAATATGATACCATATTATACCATATTTGTCACGGTACGGCGGCCCCCTACTGGTCGCCCCCGTCTACAGCAGCAGCTTGTCCTGTGGGTGTGGTGTTGTGTTCGTCCCTCAGGTGGGCGGAGCCCGCGATCCGTCTCACCTGAGGGTCGTTTGTTCGTCTATATATGTCTTGTCTTTGTACCAGTTGACTGCTGGTTATTATATCCTTAATTCGGATCAGTTCACGGGTTTTGGTTTGCGCACTTTACATATTAAACCATCCTTTTTCCCTGAGACTTGGCGTGATCGCTTCCATTTATTTTCGCTCACCCTGCCCGTCACAATATTATACTATATTATACCACATAATACCATAATATACCATATAATACTATATTATACCATATTATACCATATAATACTATATTAAACCATACTAAACCATATTATACCATATCATGCCATATAATACCATATTATAACATATCATACCATACACTATCATATTATACCATATTATACCCTATAATACAATATTATACCATATTATACAATATAAAACCATATATTACCTTATTAAATCATATACTACCATATTATACCATATATCATGGTATATATCATTATATCACTGATAGTGTAATCTGAATCGTAATGATCATGCTTCGTTTAGTTTTTGACCTTTAAAACAGACTTTATCTTCCAAATACAGTATTTAGCTACAAAGAATCTGCACAGTGTATGTCAAATTCATATGTTTTACCCCTTAATTTTATTGTTTAATGCATGCTATAGGTGGGGTGGTTCTTTCTGAATCATCTTTCTGAATCTTCTTTCTGGGTCTTTCTGAGTCGTCTTTCTGAATCATCTTTCTGAATCTTCTTTCTGAGTCTTTCTGAGTCGTCTTTCTGAATCATCTTTCTGAATTGTCTTTCTGAGTCGTCTTTCTAGGTGGTCTTTCTGGGTCTTTCTGAGTATTTCTGAGTTGTCTTTCTGGTGTCAGTAGCTGTAATGCTTTGCAATGATTTTGCGAATGAGAAACGAGAGTCATGAAGAGCAAATAAAGGGAGAATTGGAGGGCCAGCTGATATGTTTAAGCTTTTAACACACGAGCAGTGGCTGGAATCTAGAGACAAGCTTCACTGAAGCTCTGAATGATGTGATAGCTGTGATGTTTCAAAGAAATAACCCAGGATTAACCTGGCTTTATGAAATATCTTGCAATGATATTGAAACCATTTGAACCACTGTACACTCTATACTGATCCAGAACATTAAGTGTGTGTGTTTGTGTAAGAGAGAAAGAAAGAGGAAGTGGAAAGAGAAGTTACTGAGACAGTCAGGGAGAAAATTAACATTTATGAACAGCACGTTAAATCGAACAACCAGCCAAAGCCACTCCAGTGGCACATGGGAGACCCAGAGAATGAACAGCAGCTTAAAGCCCCCTGAGCAGACGCGGGGGACCAACACAGTGTTCAGCCCCCTGAGCAGACGCGGGGGACCAACACAGTGTTCAGCCCCCTGAGCAGACGTGGGGGACCAACACAGTGTTTAGCCTCCTGAACAGAAGCAGTGGGCCAACACAGTGTTCAGCCCCCTAAGCAGACGCGGGTCGGGTCATTCTCCCCTCCCTCAGGCTGTCGTTAGCTGGCCCACGCCCCGATTCCACAGCTGCAGCCCGGCTCAGAGGCAGTAGCGCAGAGCCGCTGTGTTTATCTGGCCGCCACATGACACACGACAGCCATGTAGCCCAGGACCTCCAGGAGCGGTTCTGCTCCGGCCCTGCGGCATTAGACTGTACTGCCCTGGCTTTAAATAGCACCATGTGCTCTGGGCTCAGATAATGGTCTATATTTTAATGCACTAATAGCGGAAGTGATGGGACCTCTCTATGATGTGTGTGTGTGTGTGTGTGTGTGTGTGTGTGTGTGTGTGTGTGTGCGTGTGTGTGTGTGTGTGTGTGTGTGTGTGTGTGTGCGTTCACAGGAAGAGGGGTTTTAGGCCTGTGTGTGTGATGTATGCATGTTATTGTCTGATTTAGCATCCTGTTTGGACTGCAGGCAGAATGCGTCTGTCGTGCTGGCTTGTCCTGAATGGATCTCATGTTATTATATTTGATGTTATGCTTTTTATTTCACACCACACACTGTTGCCCAGGCACATGCGCACACACACACACACACACACACACACACACACACACACACACACACACACACACACACACACACACACACACACAGGCACATGCACACACGCAGATGGACACATAGAGAGATACTGAGAGAGAGAGAGAGAGAGAGAAGGAGAGGGAGAAAGAGAGAGAGAGAGAGAAAGAGAGAATGTGCTTGCAGCTACACCAAACTGTCAAATTACCATTATAAAGCAGCTCAGATAGAATATTAGCAATCAGGCCTTGTTGCTTGAGCCCCTGTGAGGCTGGAAAGGCAAGGAGCAATTAGAGTGCCCTGTGTGTCCATGCTGTACTCACTGTAGTGTTTGTTATTCACTATGGTGTTTGTTATTCAATGCGGTGTTTGTTATTCACTGTGGTGTTTGTTTGTCACTATGGTGTTTGTTATTCACTGTGATGTTTGTTATCCACTGTAGTGTTTGTTATCCACTGTAGTGTTTGTTATTTGCAGTGGTGTTTTTTATACACTGTGGTGTTATTCATCACGGTGTTTGTTATTCATCATGGTGTTTGTTATTCACTGTGGTGTTTGTTACTGTGGTGTTTGTTATTTGCAGTGGTGTTTGTTATTTACCGTGGTGTTTTTTCGCTGTGGTGTTTTTTCACCAGTGTTTGTTATTCACCATGTAACGAGAAAGGGAGGAGGGCCAATAGAGAGACAAAATATTACTGTAGGGAGCTTGAGAGAGAGAGAAAGAGAGAGAGAGAGAAAGCGAGAGAAAATGAGTGTGGTACATAAAAAGCATGTGGTTTATGTTTCATTTGAAATCTAGTCTTGAATACAGCTTGCATGAGAAAGGCTGCAGTTATGTTGTAGGTCTTGTATGTTGTGTATATGTCTACACTTTAATATGGCCCCTATAACTGGTAATGATGTGTTGGTTATTATTAAGTTATGTAAATAAGAAGGGAACTGCTGCAGAGTGACAGGAAGTGCCACTCCTCCCTGGATGGGTGGGGCCATATCTGCCTGCCCTCTTGTCCTCTCTGGGGATGGGGTTGTAGTCCCGCCTACCTCCACCCACAACCAGTCAGGACGCACGAGCAGCTGTGTCATGGTGTGAGGGTGTGTGCAGATGTGCGTGTGCTTGTTGGCCCAACAGTGAGAGCGGTGTGTGTGACTGTCACAGCTGACACGTCCTCTCACATGGAAACACACGCAGACACATGCACATCATGTCTCTCGGGGTGAATGTCATGTCGTCAAACATTGGGCTGTGGTTTATGTTGTCACGGTGACTAAGCGATGCTCCACTCTCACACACACGCTCATGCTAACATATGGGTCCGGATCTAATGTGTCTGAGCCAAACGCTTCGGAGCTGTTGGTGAAAAGATTGATTCAAGACCAGAACCTTCTTATCAAGCTAGTGGCACGGATAGGTACAATTACATGTGATCTATATAATGAACTAATTTAATCTAATCCAGTGAATGAGTAACTGTGAAGATTATGCTCAACTTTAGTGCAACTGCACTTACCTGGAAATTCTCAAACGCTCCTCTGGTTTCATCCCCATCTCTGCGTAAACATCCTGAGATAAGTGTCTCCACCAGTTTGGTTCTCCTGCGGTGTGCCAGGCCCGGTGTGTTCTCTGATTCTCCCAGCGCTGCCAGAACCACCTCGGTCCTCTCCCTTCCTGTTTGGCTTCTTCATATTGCCATGGATATTTTTCGCTAGAATTTACTTCATGGATTTCCGGGCCAGGCCATTTTCTCTAGAGCAGAGATCTACCCCCAAAGTTTTCTGTTGCTGTAATGTGGATGAGTCACCTGTAGCCTCATCGTCAGTGCTGATCTCTCAAGGAGACGGCGCCCCCAGGTGGCGGTTCTCTGAGCTCCTAATGTTATTTGCATTGCTAGTGGTTGTGCCGTAGGTCTCATGGCCTTGATCCAAGTGAAACTCACACCAATGCTGCGGGCACGATGAAGAATTTAATGAACCCTCAGCCACAAGTGAGAGTGGGTGGAGTCAGGATGATCTCCAGGATCTGGCTTTTGAGTTACACATTAATTAACGTTCAGTTTGCTGGACAGATGAATGTCCTGATACTGCCAATCAAAGCCGTCCTCAAGAGTGAGTCTAGACAGACAGTGTGGAGCTAGAACGTGATTCTCATTGGACTTGAATTCTCTGTTCAAGTCTCCGTCACACCTTGGGAATGAGTCGAAGAGAAAATAAGCACCCTTCTGCCTATCTGCCCTTCTATCCTTCTATCCTTCTATCCTTCTAACATGGGATTAGTAGAGACTCTCCTTGCAAAATAGATCTGTTTAGATCTGTTTAGATCTGTTTAGATCTGCCTCAGCTCCAGTGTGCCAGGCACCATGCTGAGGAGAATCCAGCTGCCCTGTACCTCCGCAGGGCTCACACACCCAGTGTGCACCGAACAACATCCATGTAAGGCCAGCCACAGTCCGCGGAGGGTTGTTATGGCTCTCTCAGTATGCAGTTCAGTTATCCAACCACACCTTTAGTCTGGTCCTCTTCAAAGATTCCTCATCAACGCCATAGTGGGCCAAACAGTAACATCAGAAGGGTTGATCTTTCTTTTGGAATAAACATTATTAGCTTTTTTTATGTGACAGAAGGAGGTGTATTTTGAGAATCATTTTTCACTTTTCCTGTAGTCTCAGGATCCACTCGATGGAGCTTCACTGTTTTTACTGCCATTGTGTACAATAATTGTACATCATCTTCTGCTTTGGTGACACATAAATGGGAATTTGTGTTGAAAATGTTCTCACTCAGAACAATGGATGGTTCTTGGCGAAGGCATCTACACAAACATGTCAAGAGTGAAAGAATTATGACCGTTGTTCGTTCAGACTTATTTCTCCGCACGTGAGGCGTGTCCAGCATTGCTAATTGGGAGCCCGTTGAGGAAGCATGTTGTGTCTGATCAATAGCTATTCAGGAGGTAATAGCACAACAGAGAATAGCTGTTTGTCTGATCCCCCCCGCGCAAAAGACCATCAGATGCGGCCCTTCTTAAGTCATGGCATTCTCCTGAACCGAGCCCCGACAACAGCGTCGCTCTGCCAAATCCCCCAGTCTCTCAACACCATGGTGTGGTCACGGGTCTCGGGAGTGTCCACGTTCTCTCAGATACAAACTATGAAAGCTTTCATCAAATCAGTTTGGATGCAATCAAGAGAAAAGATATCAGCGAAGGGAAAACATGCAGCTAGTATAAAGCAAATCTCTGATGCGTTTTGGCACTGGTAAAGACACTTGTGAGACTGATCTGGTAAAGGCACTTGTGAGACTGATCTGAATCACTGTTGTAGAACAGAGAAAATTAGTATGCTGGGTGGATGGTGTCTGTACCATCTTCCAGCTTGGTCTAATCAATTGTTTTCTCCTCCCTCTGTCTTCCGTCTCTCTCTGTCCCTCCATTCCTGTCTTTCCTTCCCTCCCTCTCTCCCTCCGCCCCCACTGTGCTCTGCGATTCCAGCGGCGGCTACGAAAAACAAAGTGAAAGGTGAGTGGTTTCTGCGTCCTGCGTGCTCCTTGATTAATGGGGGGACACTATTCCCAATACACTGTGCTGTGATAGTGCTCTTATCTCCAGTGCAAGCCTGCCAGACTCCTCCCCTCCCTCCTCCTCTACCTCTCTTCCTCTCCCTTTCACTTTCTCCCTCTCCTCCTCCTCTCTCTCTCTCCATCTCCCTCTCTCCCTCTCCTTCTCTCTCTATCCCTCTCCTCCTCTCCCATTTGCTTTCTACCTCTCCTGCTCCTCATCTCTCTCGATCTCCCTCTCCTACTCCTCCTCCTCTCTCTCCTTCTCCTCCTTTTCCTTTCACATTCTCCCTCTCCTCCTCCTCTCTCTCCATCTACCTCTCTCTCCCCCTCCTCTCTCTGTCTCCATCTCCCTGTCTCCCTCTCCTACTCCTCCTCCTCTCTCTCCCTCTCCTCCTCTCCCTTTCGCTTTCTCCCTCTTCTCCTCTTTCTCTCTCTCTCAATCTCCCTCTCTCCCTCTCCTGCTCCTCCACCTCTCTCTCTCCATCTCCCTCTCTTCCTCTCCTGCTCCTCCACCTCTCTCTCCATCTCCCTCTCTTCCTCTCCTGCTCCTCCTCCTCTCTCTCTCTCCATCTCCCTCTCTCCCTCTCCTGCTCCTCCACCTCTCTCTCTCCATCTCCCTGTCTCCCTCTTCTACTACTCCTCCTCTCTCTCTCTCCATCTCCCTCTCTCCCTCTCCTGCTCCTCCTCCTCTCTCTCTCTCCATCTCCCTCTCTCCCTCTCCTGCTCCTCCTCCTCTCTCTCTCTCCATCTCCCTCTCTCCCTCTCCTGCTCCTCCTCTCTCTCTCTCTCTCTCTCCTTCTTCCTTTCTTCCTCTCCTGCTCCTCCTCCTCTCTCTCTCCCCATCTTCCTGTCTCCCTCTCCTACTACTCCTCCTCTCTCTCTCACTCTTCCTTTCACCTTTCGCTTTCTCCCTCTCCTCCTCTTTCTCTCTCTCTCTCTCAATCTCCCTCTCTCCCTCTCCTGCTTCTCCTCCTCCTCTCTCTTTCTCCCTCCCTCCTTCTCCCTCTCCTCCTACAGTCAGAAAAGACCTGTGAGAGGAGCAGAACTCCCTCCCCAGAGTTGCATGCATCCATCCCCGGTGTTTATCATTCTTCTCCACCTCTTATCCCTTTTATGTTTTATTATCTCTCCCATCCTCCCATCCTTCCATCCCCATTTCTCACTTCTTCTGAGCCTGCATGTTCTTCCTTAATTCCGTTTGCTATATCATGCTAGCAAAGCAAAGAACCATCTCAATTTCACTGCTGTAAGTAGCACCACTGCATGCAATGCCTGTTACATATAGCTCAGTATTGGCCGTATATTGGAACTTAACATTAGCTGTAGGATTATATTACAACCCACATCATGCTGAAATATTTGGGATATTTGACTGTGAGTCCCTCCTTGCATGCTGAGTTGGTGAGAACTAGACTCGTCAAGCCTTTGATAGTCACCCCGGAGAGGGAGAGTGTGCGATGGCAGACGAGTGTGGTGAACTCCCAATGGCCAAATGAGGGGAGCACTGTGGAGGTGGGAGGGGTGGAGAATCTTCTGGCATGGGCACAGAAGTGGTGACCTCATATGCAGAGTCTGAACCGGATTAGGGGATGCTGAGCACGTCGTGACAATGCAGTAATGGGGGCTTTTCCAAACATGCCATTTCTCAAGGCTGGCTGTTTTATTACCGCTGTTCACCGGGCTTTCATTCGATCGATCGCACGGAACAGGAAGAAGGAAGGTTGAGCTTTTAGACGCCTGACACAGGGATCGGGGGTTTGTTGTTCTGTTTTGGGTTGTTTCGATAGCTGACTTGAAAAGGTTTGTTTGGCAGTGTGTCCTGTCCTCTCTCAGAGGGACATGGGGACTTGGGGCTGAGGACAGGGCTGAGGACAGGGCTGAGGCATTCTCAGACGGAGCTCTGCTGCTCACCACGTGGTTACTTCTAAAAATAGCAGCGAGACCACTGAAAGTATTTCATCCTTTTGTGCCGAAGCAAACGGGAAGAGGCTTAGACTTAGGACGCTTCTTTTATGCTTAAAGGCTGATTGCGCTGCATCTTGATTTGATTTTTCTTCATTCTAAGAGTGCTGTGTTGTGGAAACAGATAAAGCTTTAAAGAGCAGAGTGGTTTTGTGAAGCTGGCCTATAGGTAATATATGTCAGTCATATAAGTCCGTAAATGACGGGGCCAGACACTAGGGTATCGTCCCACAGCGCCGGCTTTCAAAACCCCAGTCCTGATTCAGTCAATCCTGATTGGCCAAATGGAGCAGAATGCTGTGGGCAACGTTGTGTCGAAGCCGCGTTTGCACAGATAAAAGGGCAGCAGGACTGTAGATGCGCACACATCAGCCTTTAACGGTCCTTTTTCTGTCTGTCTTTTTGTATGGTGTATTTTCAGCCCGACAGGTCGGAGCATGTGAAGGGTTGTGTACTTCAAAGATGTCTAATGTTTAACAGCTCTGGCTTTAGTTGCTCTTGGTGAGCGGAGGAGTCTGTGCTGATGGGCCCCTGGCCCCTGGGTCTCAGGGCCACTGCCTTCCTGCATTCACTGCTGCGATTAAAAGCCTTGTCTCGACATTTAGACAGGAGGCTGTTGCAATGATATTCCTGTTTTCAGTACTCACAGAATCCATCTCTAATTTGTCCCAGGCTGACTTCAGAATATGGAGCATTGATCTGAGCTGTGTTGAGTTTGGTCTTTTTCACAGTGGCTCTGTTCCCATGACATCTGCCCATCAAATAGTTCCACACACCAGTCAGATTGCAGCTGGGATGAATGCCCTCGCTGGGCGGTTAAAGGAAAAACGATGACCCCGTGGTAACTGAGCTGTTTACCAGCTAATGAAAACAGGATGCTTTTATGACATCACGCAAGCCCCGCCCTGCCACAGTGATCTGTGTCTGCTGTAAGGTATCTCATATGATGCTATAGGAAATCCATTGCTCTGGTAATGAGGAAGGCAGTATCTTGTAAATCACTGAGCAAAAGAGGAGGAGTCGCATCTCATCTGCAGGCTAATAAAGATATCAGCTCCAGGTTTATATTGATCAAAATTGTGGCGTACATTCTCCTAGCCGGTAACCATAGTAACAAAATAAAAATCAACGATAGTCAACGTTTTGTTTGTTTTTGAGAACTTGGTAAGTTTTTTCATCCTGGACAATGAAAAGACATGTGCAGAGCTGGTGTGGCGTACAGAACTGGTGTGACTTGAAGGTGTTTTGAACTATGTAACTATGTATGTATATGAAAAATGTAACTGGATTTTTTCTGCGCAAACAAACCTTCATCAAATTCAGAGACATAATCAGAGTTTCACTCTGAATTGTAGGTGTTGGCTAAAGCTGACCGTAACCCTATCTCTAACCCTGACCCTGACCTCTAACCCTAAACTTAACCTCTAACCTCTAACCCTATCTCTAACCCTGACCCTGACCCAAAACCTAACCTCTAACCCCTAACCCTATCTCTAACCCTGACCCTGACCCAAAACCTAACCCCTAAACCTAACCTCTAACCCTAAACTTAACCTCTAACCCTTTAACCCTAATCTCTAACCTCTAACCCTAACCCCTCACCTCTAACCCTATCCCTAACCCTTGGCTTATGAGCCTTGTCTTTCTTTTATTACTTTGTCAAGGTGTTCACATCACTGCTATATCATTTCACTGCTACCGTTTGCCACATCGTTACACACTGAATCAATATGGCCACAATCAGAGTGAGAAGAGACTGAATTGGAGGAAAGTTTACCTGAGTCGTAAAGGTGCACCCTGTTTATGCTCGGACCATGAGACTGTAGAACTCTGATCATCAGAATCAGAATAAGAGTCTTACCATCTCACTATAAGACCCCAGGCTCTGAACAGCCCTGACCACTCCATCAGTCTACAGCAGCTCATACTGACCACTCATAGTTATCCATGCATCTGTAGTTCATTCCATAGGAGAGATACTCTAGCGGAGTGGGGGATTCTTCTTCTTTTCTTCTACAGCATGTTTATATTATGATTGTATAATACCTGCCCTGCATCTCTGGAGTCTTCACATGTGACGGTGAGCAGATGCTGCTACTCACTTGGCTTAGTTGTGTCTTCAGAGGATGTTTTTACCATGTTAGTTTGATACTTCCGTGTGTATATGTGTGAGTGTGTGCGTGTTTGTTTGGGTGTGTGCATGTAAGTGTGCAGGTATGCATGTGCGTGTGTGTGTATGTGCGTGTGTGTGTGTGTGTGTGTGTGTGTGTGTGTGTGTGTGTATTAGTGTGTGTGTGCTGGAGATTGTGTGGTTTTTCAGTTTGTTAATACTTTCACACATGCTCTTGCTCTTTCTCATATAATAAGACACCCACATTTGCAGCAGTTAACAAACTGCTCAGTCCTGATGTTTGTTTATAGACACAGGAACAGCTGTGCGCAGCTCTAATTGTGTAAACGAGAGTGGAAATGCTGATACTAGTTCATTTGTTGTTTTGAAATTAATTAGATTTCTTGAAATCATAAATGACAGTGTGCTTGTCCTGTCTCGGCTCTGATAGGCTATGTATAATTTCCTGTATGTAATTACATTTATTTATAGAACCATCGCTAGTGAATCATAACTTTCTTCATCTAAGCTAAATTCTTTGAACTGGTGCATTATGGGAAAACTCTTAACTAGGTAGAAATCCATATGTTGGTAATCAAGAATTACTAATAAAATTCACATATGCAGTATAATTAATGTACAGAATGAAACACCTACACTCACTTGTCAAATTGTAGTTTAGTTTTTATGTCACTATTAAATGTATTATATATGTATATAATTCAGAATATGCAATACATTATGAAGTACTGATTCTGAAACTAATATGAATGGCATATAGTCACAAGAGTAAACAATGACTGTGGTGTAAAAAAAAGGTCCCTATGTACTTTATGTTAACATATTGCAAAGTCAGTGTTAATTGCCTTTAATCATTCTCCAGATCTGTATTGTACACAGTAAACATCTGTATTGTACACAGTAAACATCTGTATTGTACAGAAATGAAAATCTGCTGGAGAAATGAAAATTTCACACCTGACTGGAGTGTTATAGGGAAACTAGGGATCTAGGGAGAGATATGTATCTGTATCTGTATATGTATCTGTATCTAGGGATAGGATTAGAGTATAGGATTACGGTTTAGGGTTAGGGTTAGAGTATAGGGTTAAGGTTAGAGTATAGGGTTAAGGTTAGAGTATAGGACTAGGGTATAGGGTTAGGGTTAGAGTGTAGGATTAGGATATAGAGTTAGGTTTAGAGTGTAGGATTAGGGTATAGAGTTAGGGTTAGATTATGGGATTAAGGTGTAGGATTAGGGTTAGGGTATAGGGTTAGAGTATAGGATTGGGGTATAGGGTTAGAGGCTTGCAGTGAAATGAGAGGAAAAGATAGAGTTGGGGAACGTGGGGCTTTATTAGCAGTAATAATTCAGCTTTATTTAAATGCGTGTATCAGTCTGTATAGCAGAAGGGTAGCAGTGCTTATTAAAGTATGTGTGTAACAGTCTGCGTAACAGTTGGGTAGCAGTGCTTATTAAAGTATGTGTGTAACAGTCTGCGTAACAGTTGGGTAGCAGTGCTTATTAAAGTATGTGTGTAACAGTCTGCGTAACAGTTGGGTAGCAGTGCTTATTAAAGTCCCAGCAGTCCCTGATTGTCTCCATCACCATTCTGTGTGCGTCCTCTCACCACTGAGCATCTCACCATCCTAATTATCATATCCTTCCCCGTGCTGTGGAGACGCCTGTCTCTGCTCAGCAAAGAAATGATCAAGGACAGGAAGTCCCGCCCCCCATCGCTCACCCATCCGCTTCTTCCGAGCCGGAGGAGGGCGTCTCGCCCCGGCGCCATCTGCTTATCCTCTCCGGGCTCGGCACCAGCCCCCCAAACATCTGCCAGCACATGGCCTATGGCACAGGGTTGGCACCACCTGCCTGACGCTGCCACCCCATACTGCCTCCGACCACGGCGCCTCAGCTCGGAGACAGCCGTGCCAGCCAATCCAGGAGCTGGAGCTTAAAAAGACGTCCACTGAGGCGTCAAGAATTCTTTCTTATCGCGCCAGGGGCACGCACGGGCGACAGGACTCTACCTGAGCAGGCGGAGAAAAAAAAGCACGCTGCCCTGTTAGCACCGAGCCTTATCGGGACAGCGGTGCCCCTCGTACACGAGGTAGCTGATGCCGTGTGCTGATCCGGCTCCCTCTTCCGGACAGCCGAATAAACCCTAACCTTCCAGTTAGTGGATCTGTGCAGATAGACACCCGCAGCGCGTGATACGAGTGCCTCTTGTCTCAAATTTTGCATGTTTTGTGGGCGTCTTTGCATGCACATGAGTGTGTGTCCACTTGTGTGTGTGTGTGTGAATGCGCACATGCATGTGTGTGTCTGTGTCTGGCCAGGCTGAAGGTCAGAAGCTCATCTTCCTCCAGGCAGTGTGCATGGTGTTGGTAAGGGAGGTGTGGCCACAGGGCCCTGAGAAAGGTCATCCTGTTCCGCTCCTCAGTGAAAGGTTACAGCAGAGTGAAGACTTCAGCAGGAGGCTAATGCAATGTTCTCACTGCTGGGTGACTCTTCTTTTCCCAAGACATATTCATATATGTGAAGCAAGGCCTTCTGGGTAAAGTAGTGTATTGTATGATAATGCAATTATCAAAGCGTTAAAGAAACGTCATTGATATTATGGACCAAGCTCTCATTTGTTAGTTATGCTGTAATAGGAATTTAGTCACACATTTGAGAAGAAAAAAACCTCAGAACAGCATATTAAGCTGAACAAAAGTACATTAATAATGTAATAATGAACAAAGATGAATAATGAACAAAACACATGAATAATGTAATAATGAACAAAGATGAATAATGTCCAAACCCACTTTCCCTTTTTTTTTTGTTCTTCTGTCTCTTGCCGCTCCACCCCCCCCCTCTCTCTTTTTCTCTCTCTCTCTCTTTCTCTCTTTCTCTCTCTGTCTCTCTCTCCCACTGTGGGACAGTTGTAGAAGATGTATGGGGAGAGGGGAGCTAATTTTACACACAGAGCCAAGAGACAGAGAAAAAGAGAGTGTTAGAAGTTGATGGACAGGAAGGAAGAGGGTGGGAACGATGGAGTGGTGTAGGAAGCAACACTATGGGCTCATAGCACCAACCCCCTGAGGGCACCTGGGGGGGGGTGGTGCATCTCCATCAGTTAGGCCTGGCCAGGGGAAGGCAGGAACTGCTCACTGCTCAATTGAACCTGGAACACGTCACTCCTAATCAGACCACCAGCACCCACTGGCACCTGTCACTCCTAATCAGACCTCCAGCACACACAGGAACACATCACTCCTAATCAGACCTCCAGCACACACTGGAACACATCACTCCTAATCAGACCTCCAGCACACACAGGCACACGTCACTCCTAATCAGACCACCAGCACACACAGGAACACATCACTCCTAATCAGACCACCAGCACACACAGGAACACATCACTCCTAATCAGACCACCAGCACACACTGGCACCTGTCACTCCTAATCAGACCTCCAGCACACACAGGCACACGTCACTCCTAATCAGACCACCAGCACACACAGGAACACATCACTCCTAATCAGACCACCAACACACACAGGAACACATCACTCCTAGTCAGATCACCAGCACACACTGGAACACGTCACTCCTAATCAGACCTCCAGCACACACAGGCACACGTCACTCCTAATCAGACCTCCAGCACACACAGGAACACATCACTCCTAATCAGACCTCCAGCACACACAGGAACACATCACTCCTAATCAGACCTCCAGCACACACAGGAACACATCACTCCTAATCAGACCTCCAGCACACACTGATCCTCCCGTTAAGGAGGGGACGACGCCCATCCTCCCGCTGCCCTGTACACGCGTAAGGCCGACCAGGGAAGCAGGACCTCTTTGGTAGAGGAGAGCCCCGCTACATGCAGCCTTCACACAGACGAGGAGGGAGCCAGTGTCCTGGTCCCAGCGTCCCCCCGTTCACCAGTCCATTATTCCCTCTGTGCAGGAACTCAGTGTGATGTTTAATTGCTTCTCTCGGCCAGCTCAGAGAGGCGGCGAAGTAAATTCTGACTTCATTACGACAGCGGTGCTGACTGCTCCAGGCGTTCTGGTGCTGTAGTAAGCTGGAATCAGTGGGCCGTTCTTTAAGTCGGCCGAGGGGCCGAGATGTAGGTGTGCGAAACAAAGAGAAATAATGAGGTTTTCCTCAGACATACGAGAGACATCTCCTCGCGACAGGAACGGCAGTCGCACGCATTCCGGCTTATAATTGGGTTCGGAGCCAGAAATAAAGGCCTGCGGTTCAGGTTCCCGGTGGACAGCAGTCAAATGGACCCAGCACCAGACTACATCTCCCATGATACAGCGGGCAAATGAATGCTGATGAATTAGAGTGGGCTTCTGAGGAAGTGGAGTGTTCTAGGGGAGGTGGGCAAGCATGTGTGGTTGTTGAATCGGGGATCAGAGCCGCACATGTTTGTGTGTGTGTGTGTGTGTGTGTGTGTGTGTGTGTGTGTGTGTGTGTGTATGTGTGTGTGTGTGTGTGTGTCTGTCTGTCTGTGTGTGTGTGTGTGTGTGTGTGTGTGTGTGTCTGTGTGTGTGTGTCTGTCTGTCTGTGTGTGTGTGTGTGTGTGTGTGTGTGTGTGTGTGTGTGTGTGTGTGTGTGTGTGTGTGTGTGTGTGTGTGTGTGTATCATCCCCTGTGCCTGCTACACCCTCCCATTCACACTGGTCCAACTGCATGGAGATCTGTTACTGCACCTTCTAATTGGACACCTACTGGAAGAACATCACCCCATTATGCCACTTACACAGCTGAGCCACACCACTCATAGGTTCCTCTCTCCCTCTTTCTCTCTCTCTCCCCCTCTCCCTTCTGCTCTCACTCGCTCTGTCTCTTTCTCTCGCTCTGTCTATTTCTCTGTCCTCTCTGTCAGGTGTTATATTGGGGGGGGGCTCAGAAGAGAAATACAGAGAGCGATTGGAGACGGGGATAGAGACGGAGAGAGAGAACGGGGGATAGAGACAGGGAGAGAGAGAGGAGTATGGAACAGAGGAAGGGAAGGAGGGAGAGACACTCTGGCAGGCCATGCTTCATGCAAAACCCTCATGAATAATACATGCTGCCTACCTAGGCCGACCTAGACGAACACAGATACATATACACATACACGCAACCAGGCCTACCTAGACGAACACAGACACATTTCTCCACTCTCTTTTCCATTTTGAACTCCTGCTGCTTCTGTGGGAGACTTTAATCAATGCTGGAATGAAGCTTCCTCACAGGCACACACCTCTCCAGCACTCAAACTCATTAAGTCAAGCCGGCGTCATGTCAGCACAGGTGAACACACCTCTTTGGCATGGCCTGAGCTTCATTAGCCTCGGTTCCTAGGCGACAGCATCTTTTTGGTCATAATGGACCACCACGAGCTGTGACCGATGGGCGTGGGGCTGCCGGGAGTGGGACCGTGTCAGCTCCACCATCGTACCCCGACGGCCGCAGGTTCCACGACACTCGGCTCCTCTGCCACTTTGGATCCTGCAGAAGCCGTAAGAACCAGAGAAGGAAAATTGAAATTGTTTCCTGAGAAGGAAAATTAAAATTGCCCATGACAAGAATGTGGCAAATACGCCCACCTTGACGAGAAAGCGACACTTTGGAAGGGTTTGCCAGACAGTCAGACAGCTGAATGTGGTAAACTTTCACACACTCGCAAATGTGTGTGGCTAGCTGTAGAAACAGAAGATAACATTTGTTGCCATGGAGACTGTGCCATTGTACCACAAGTTGTTTTTTTTTCTTTTTACTGAGGTTTTGCAGAGATGATAACTGAATGTACAGAATATGAAAATACCCTTAGCTGTACACGTGGTGTTTATAATCTACATGGCTCTTCTATCACTGTCCACTTCCATTTTGTAGCAGCTTTTGTTTTTGAAGAGGGGTAAAACGTTTGGATCATGGCTTGTTACTGGCCCGTGGGAAACAGGGACGTGATCAGTGTCAGACGTGTGTGGAGAAGCGGGGATGGACTCGTCGGACTGAGACAGGAAGGAAGCTGGTGCTACAGTTGATTCGTCAGCCTTCTGCCAGTCATGACTTGCTTGCTTTGATTTGCTGTGGAGTCCTGTTGTACTGTCTGAGTCCTGTTGTACTGCCTGAGTCCTGTTGTACTGTGTGAGTCCTGTTGTACTGTGTGTGTCCTGTTGTACTGTGTGTGTCCTGTTGTACTGCCTGAGTCCTGTTGTACTGTGTGTGTCCTGTTGTACTGTGTGTGTCCTGTTGTACTGTCTGAGTCCAGTTTATCCAGTGACGATGGCACACCCAGAGCCACCCCATAGGCTTTCACGTGTCTAAGTGAATATCACCACTGCTGTTTGTAGCTTTGTTAAATGTGTTGTTGTGAACCTGCAGCCATGTTGGTACAGGTTCACAACAATGGAACCAACGGGGGAAAATTCAGGCCTGGTCAGCTTCTTCCCTGTGGCTTGTTTCTGGGGTTGTGTGTGTGTGTGTGTGTGTGTGTGTGTGTGTGTGTGTGTGTGTGTGTGTGTGTGTGTGTGTGTGTGTGTGTGTGTGTGTGTGTGTGAGAGAGAGACTCCCTGTCACCACAACCATTTCCTGTGTCTTTCCCTTCCTTGTGTAGTACTAGTGTAAATAATGAAGCTAAAGATCACATCATGTAACACATCCTTATCCAAATTAGTCACCATTTAAACAGACGTTTTCTTTTTTTTCTAACTTTTCAACAGCTGTTCCTTAGGCTGATTAGAAAGACGTGTTTATTGTAATGCAATTTATTTCACTTTCTACACATTCCAGCCAATGCTTCTGGCCGAAAACCAACCCTGCCAATTCTGACAATAGATTATCTCTCTCTCTCTCTCTCTCTCTCTCTCTCTCTCTCTCTCTCTCTCTCTCTCTCTCTCTCTCTCTCTCTCTCTCTCTCTCTCTCTCTCTCTCTCTCTCTCCCTGTCTTTCATCCACTGTCCATCATGTCCGTGTGATATTTATCATCCGTTCTGACTGGTTGTTAGGCGGTGCTTGAAGCAGAGATGTTGACCTGAGGTAGGGGACGAATCATTGCCACACTGTAAATACACATGGACTGTTCATCTATCACTGCTTCTCCGGGGTCTCCTTTATATATGCACACGCTTTCATTATCTCACTTCTCCACATTCCTCCATGGCACAAGGTCGTTTATTATTGGGTTGTCCGAGCCTGCAGTGCCACGCAGGATGTCAGTCTGTGAATAATTTCTCACTGAGCAAAAGGTTTGCTCACTTTTCCCTTTAAAACGTGACATTCTGCGTCTCAGGGACCCTGATGGATTGTTTATCATTATTTACTCATTCAGTGGACACTCACAGCAGTCTCCTCATGCCTGGTTTCTCAGCAGAAGGTCAGGAGTTTCTTCGTGAGGCCAACCGCCTCGCTCAAGGGCACTTAGGAGTCAAGCTATTCCCCACACACTGCACACTGTGATTGGGGTTCACCGCTGCCTCGTGTGATTGGGGTTCACCGCTGCCTCGTGTGATTGGGGTTCACCGCTGCCTCGTTGATTGGTGTTCACCGCTGCCTCGTGTGATTGGGGTTCACCGCTGCCTTGTGTGATTGGGGTTCACCGCTGCCTCGTGTGATTGGTGTTCACCGCTGCCTCATGTGATTGGGGTTCACCGCTGCCTCGTGTGATTGGGGTTCACCACTGCTTCATGTGATTGGGGTTCACCAGTGCCTTGTGTGATTGGGGTTCACCACTGCCTCGTGTGATTGGGGTTCACCGCTGCCTCGTGTGATTGGTGTTCACCGCTGCCTCGTGTAATTGGGGTTCACCGCTGCCTCGTGTGATTGGGGTTCACTGCTGCCTCAAGTGATTGGGGTTCACCGCTGCGTCGTGTGGTTGGTGTTCACTGCTGCCTCGTGTGATTGGGGTTCAGCACTGCCTTGTGTGATTGGGGTTCACCACTGCCTTGTGTGTTTAGGGTTCACTGCTGCCTTGTGTGATTATGGTTCACCATTGCCTCGTGCGATTGAGGTTCACCGCTGTAAGAGACACACACTAAGCACGAGAGATGCTCACTTGGTGTTCAAAGATGGAGTCAACAGGAGTTGTTTTTGAAAGGGGAACATGTACTACGACCATGAAGCTGTACAGGTGAGGTCACCATCTCAGCAGAGCCAAACCAGGTCTCTGCTTGTTTCTGGTGTGGAACCTCTACTCTCTGTCTCAATGTGCCATAGTTGGACACCATACCTCACAGCTCACTGTCTCAAAGAAGCTTCAGACAGAGGCAGGTTTTCTGACAGATGTGTCCATAACACAGAGCGGGAAGATCTACCACCCAGGGCACTCCACAGTTTGGCTTTGTTATAGTCAGATTAGTCACATCACTACAACAGTAATGCAAGAAGCCAGGAAGCCAGTCGGACTGCACACCAGCAGCTCTAACTGCAGCACTCTATGCCTCTCTACGGGTCTCGTGGTGTGGCTCAAGGAGACTTGGTTTGTCTGAACCCTCAAGGAGAGCCCTAAAGCTCTTTAGTGAAGTAAAGCCTTTCTGGGTGCTCATCTGATCATAACCAAGTCCACTTGTCTCTGTGCAATTGTCTTTCCCAGGAGCCCAAGGCCAGTACCCCATCGTCCAGAACGTCACTGTGACGGAGGGAGGGACGGCCAACTTAACCTGTCGCGTGGATCATAATGACAACACCTCCCTCCAGTGGTCAAACCCGGCACAGCAGACGCTCTTCTTTGGGGACAAGAAAGGTAAGTGGAAAGGGCATAGAGGACTCAACCCTTGAACCTTTGCTGGAAACACAGGAACCATGTCGACCGATGACTCAGTGCTTATGGGGCTTGTAGTCTTGCTGGGATGGAGATAGGACATGGCAGAATATGTGCTGGATTCAGGGGGCATATCAGCTATGGTCTACATGGAGAATCAGCCCAAGAGCTCCATCCCCATGTGAGGGAAGGTGGAGTCACCTAAACAGTCATGTTCTGTGAGGGAAGGTGGAGTCTCCTAAACAGCCATGTTCTGTGAGGGAAGGTGGAGTCACCTAAACAGTCATGTTCTGTGAGGGAAGGTGGAGTCTCCTAAACAGCCATGTTCTGTGAGGGAAGGTGGAGTCACCTAAACAGTCATGTTCTGTGAGGGAAGGTGGAGTCTCCTAAACAGCCATGTTCTGTGAGGGAAGGTGGAGTCACCTAAACAGTCATGTTCTGTGTGGGAAGGTGGAGTCTCCTAAACAGTCATGTTCTGTGTGGGAAGGTGGAGTCACCTAAACAGCCATGTTCTGTGAGGTGCAGTCTGTAATGGCCTCCAGTCTATTTCATCAACAGTATAACACTAGATCTCTGTCTGTGTGCATGATTCCTGCAGTGTTTCTGTTGGTTATACATGTAATCCATGATCAGATGGTGAACAATGGATATTTATTCATGATTCTGATTCATTTTCTATATGTGTTGAGGAGAAATAACAGAATCAAACTAGACTACAACACCTTCACTAGTAAAAGAATACAAATACACACACACACACACACACACACACACACACACACACACACACACACACACACAAATCATACAAGAAAAGCTGTTCTCTCTGTCCATCTGTTTTGTTTCACTTCACTTATTTAAAGGGCTTTCTCTCTCTCTCTCTCTCTCTCTCTCTCTCTCTCTCTCTCAGCAAAGTGGGGCAGGAGCGTGATTAATGTTGTGGACCACTAACAGATTACATTTGATAAATGAGGGAGGATTGTATCTGATTCTATTGCTCTAGTCAGAGTCTGCCATCTTTAGAGGATCTACAGGTCTGAGATCAGATAGTTACCTTTAAAGCATCTACAGGTTTTAAATGAGACTGTTGCTTCATAGCACTAGTGCTTTGTCTACAAGACTCAGATCAGATTGCAGTGTCTGTGTAGAGTAAAATCTCCCCCATTTAGGCATTTACAGATCTGTAATCAGATGAACATATCTGTATGTATCAGATCAGACCTTTGCCTTTAGACATCTACAGGTCAGAGCCACGTCTCAGAGACACGTTTGGTCTCAGAGCGGATCAATGAAGAGATCTTAGAGATGTAATTTGGTTGGGTGTTTTTGATGACCTTTATAAAGGTCAGATGGTGTAGACCATTCTCAGATGGTGTTTGGTAAACAGTGGTTCTTAAATGGTCAACCTCGAAAAATTACTAATTATTTAATATTATTTATTAATAATATTATTATTACTGATTATTGATGACACGCAACAAAAAGTGTTTCAATGTTAAGCAATCCCATGTAAAACAGAGATACATTTTTGGGCTAAGGTTGACTTAATTGTTCAGTCAGTGTGAGCTGCAGTTGTGTGAATAACTAGTGTGTTAGGGTCTCTAGGGCAGACAGGAGTGTGTGTGAAGCCTGTACACTCTGTTAGAGCCTGCAGACAGGAGTGTGTGTGAAGCCCATGCACTCTGTTACGGTCTGCAGACATGAGTCTATGAAGCCCCAACACTCTGTGTCACAACTGCTAATGTGTTTATTTTCCTTGTGAGAACCATGTCGTCATCAGTGTCTCCATGAAGTCTCCGTGAGCCGTGTGTGAGCTCACAGGGTCAGAGTGCAGCCGTGCCACTTTGACCTCCTCACAGCTGCATTCAGCTCTTTTTAAAGCTAAAATCTTAAATTCATTTGTGCCTGTGTGCTTGGCACCGAGCTGGTTATGCTCACCCTGCAATTACACTTTCCCAGAGCAGCACCTGGTACCGTGCGGGTGTGTGTGCACCCATGTGTCTGTGTGTGTGTGTGTGTGTGGGTGTGTGTGTGTGTGTGTGTGTGTGTGTTCGGCTATGCTGATTGCACTAAGTGTGACTTGCAGCTGTTCAGAGTTTCTGAACTACTTGGGAAGTGTGCGGAACAAGTGTCCTTAACATCAGCCCGAGCTGGAGAGATGGAGTCTGCCTCTACTGCTACACCTGATCACCTTCACCAACCAAAACAGCAGCATGAATTTACACCCCACACCCAATTTACATCATCAACGTAGCTCATAGCGTTTTCAGGACATCTGTGTGGCTGAACCTCACACTTGGGTTATGTGGACCGGTCCTGTGGTTGTCCACCCACAATCTCCGTCTGTCACTAAACAGCTAAACAATGCAGAGCATTCAGCAGGCATTTCACAGGGGTGCAGACTCTGTGTGTGTGTGTGTGTGTGTGTGTGTGTGTGTGTGTGTGTGTGTGTGTGTGTGTGTGTGTGTGTGTGTGTGTGTGTGTTTAGCCCGGAGGAGGAGTGAAAATGAGAAATGGGACAGGGGGAGATGGCAGACATTTTGCCCCTGTCTAGGGTGTGTTATGAAAATATGTTTCCATCATCAGTTGTTTTCATGTGGGTGTGTATCCTGTGATAGAGACTTTCATAGAGATTTCATTCATTCTTCCTTCTGTTGTCTGCCCCAGTATGAGGCAGAAAAGATAGCGAGACTGTAGCACTCTTGAGAAGGCTACTATCTTTTAAAAGCTGTGTGTGTGTGTGTGTGTGTGTGTGTGTGTGTGTGTGTGTGTGTGTGTGTGTGTGTGTGTGTGTGTGTGTGTGTGTGTGTGTGTGTGTGTGTGTGTCTGCATTCGCGTGTACACAAGCATCTAAGCTTTGTGTGTGTGTGGGTCCTAATTCTGCTTGTTGCTTGGCTCTGTTCAGTGCTCCAGCCTCCACACCCTCGGGCAGACACACAGGCCACGCCTCCACACCCTCGGGCAGACACACAGGCCACGCCTCCACACCCTCGGGCAGACACACAGGCCACGCCTCCACCAGATGCTCCATTCAGTGGAGAACCTGGCTACCTCCACCATAACTCATAATTCTGCCCCTCCTCACTGGCCTTCTCTTAACTCCTTTTGTTCATTGTTTATTGTTCTGTATTTAGACTAGCCATTTTGGACAGAGGGGGTTGGATGGTAGACAGGAGCGTTGAAGAACACAGTGGAATAATGTGTCCTTAGCCAAATTACTGTGCAATCAAAGGGTCATTCTCCAACACCCCTTCATCACATTTATTGGAATGCCATTGATTTATTTCTGCCTCTCTAGTCAGTTCAGTCAGAACTTCTGGCAGAACACCAAACTAGACCATTCTGACACTCTCATTCTGATACTCTCAATCTGACACTCTCAATCTGACACT
>NC_135220.1:23007853-23040353 GCF_052324685.1 Brachyhypopomus gauderio | reverse complement strand
GCGTGATTGGTCCGTTCCCCCTCGTCATCTAGCTGCCGGGAGTTGCTGGCAGAGGACTCAGTGAAGACTGAGAAATCCCTCAGCAAAAAAGAAAACCAAACAAACAAAGAAACGCATCAGCATCTGGTGTGGCGAGCTCAGCATCACGTGTGCTGAAGAACTCGGCGTCACGTGTGCCCTAGAGCTCTGTGTTCTGACACTTCATCCTGCTGGGATGCTCTGTTTAAATGGCAGCCTGAATAAGTGAGAAGCACATTGCAGCAGAGATAAGGAGAAAACCAAGAGGTTCATGTTTCCGTGCACTAAAATGCTTCCTTTTCAAAGGGAAGAACTCTTTACCAGTGCTACACACAGAGTCTGTAGTGGTCTTAAACACTGGCCTGAACTGTAGTGGTCTTAAACAGTGGCCTAAACTGTAGTGGTCTTAAACAGTGGCCTAAACTGTAGTGGTCTTAAACAGTAGCCTGAACTGTAGTGGTCTTAAACAGTGGCCTAAACTGTAGTGGTCTTAAACAGTAGCCTGAACTGTAGTGGTCTTAAACATTGGCCTGAACTGTAGTGGTCTTAAACAGTGGCCTAAACTGTAGTGGTCTTAAACAGTGGCCTAAACTGTAGTGGTCTTAAACAGTGGCCTAAACTGTAGTGGTCTTAAACAGTAGCCTGAACTGTAGTGGTCTTAAACAGTGGCCTAAACTGTAGTGGTCTTAAACAGTGGCCTGAACTGTAGTGGTCTTAAACAGTGGCCTAAACTGTAGTGGTCTTAAACAGTGGCCTGAACTGTAGTGGTCTTAAACAGTAGCCTGAACTGTAGTGGTCTTAAACAGTAGCCTAAACTCTGTGGGCTAAAGCTAAGGAGCAAACAGCTATTTTATGGTTCCTTGTCTATAATCCTTCAAAGAAAGACAGGAAAGATGAGCTGTCCAGGCATGTGTGTGTGTGTGTGTGTGTGTGTGTGTGTGTGTGTGTGTGTGTGTGTGTGTGTGTGTGTGTGTGTGTGTGTGTGTGTGTGTGTGTGTGTGTGAGTGAGTGTACGTGTGTGAGTATGATTGTGTGTGTGTGCGTGTGTGTGAGTGTGTGTGTGTGACTCGTACGGCATTAACAAGAGCGCTAGTCTGGCCATGTCCAGCCAGCTCCCATCAGAGCCCATATCACAGCAGATCTGGCGAATTAGCTTAATATAGCAGTGCATGAATCATAAAGGCTCATAACCAAACCCCTCAGAGGATTTATATTTAGTGTTTATCATCATAGCGTGTGTTAGTGCTTGTTGGGAGGCACCGCCACCCGCAGTAACACTGAAACGCAGATGTCTGGGCAAGTGGGCATCTGGGCAGGAGGGTGTCTGGGTAAGAGGGTGTCTGGGTAAGAGGGTGTCTGGGCAGGAGGGTGTCTGGGTAAGAGGGTATCTGGGTAAGAGGGTGTCTGGGCAGGAGGGTGTCTGGGTAAGAGGGTATCTGGGTAAGAGGGTGTCTGGGCAGGAGGGTGTCTGGGCAGGAGGGTGTCTGGGTAAGAGGGTATCTGGGTAAGAGGGTGTCTGGGCAAGAGGGCGTCTGGGCAGGAGGGTGTCTGGGCAGGAGGACGTCTGGGCAGGAGGGTATCTGGGTAAGAGGGTGTCTGGGCAAGAGAGAGTCTGGGCAAGAAGGCGTCTAGGCAGGAGGGCGTCTGGGCAGGAGAATGTCTGGGTAAGGGCGTCTGGGCAGAAGGGAGTCTGGGCAAGAGGGTGTCTGAGTAAGAGGGTGTCTGGGCAGGAGGGTGTCTGCAGCAAAGGCTCCTTGGGGCAGATTCATTTTTATTAGTGCATAGTGGTTCTTTAACCCCTTGACTGATAACGGGGTGGGTGGAATAAGACTGTGTGTGTGTAGTATGAGAATGTGTGTGTAGTATGAGACTGGGTGTGTGTAGTATGAGACTGTGTGTGTGTGTAGGTAATAGAATCCATAGAATCCATTTTCATTACATTGGTTTCTAGGAACACAATGATGCATATTATAGGGTCGTGGCAATCTTTTTAGACTGTATATGTGTGATGAGACTGTGTGTGTAGGTTGAGACTGGGTGTGTGTAGTTTGAGAATATGTGTGTGTGTGTGTGTGTGTGAGTGTGTGTGTGTGTGTGTGTGTGTGTGTGTGTGTGTGTGTGTGTGTGTGTGTGTGTGTGTGTGTGTGTGTGTGTGTGTGTGTGTGAAAAGGTCCATATGGGATGTGAAAAGGTACAGTGTGTCTCTGTTGATGTCTCTGAGATCTCTGAGAAGACAGAGATGTCCCACAGAGACACAGTATGGTCTCACCCTCCCCACAGCACCATGGGTGCTCACATCTTGACTCAAGACCCAGTTACATCTCAGACCTCTACAACAGATGCCCTGTGATATCTCTGTTCCCTTCACCACAGGGTCCAATCACATCTCAGCTCACAACACCACATGGTCCAATCACATCTCAGCTCACCATACCACATGGCCCAATCACATCTCTGCCCACAACACCACAGGGCCCAGTCACATCTCTGCCCACATCAATGCAGGGCCAAAAGGGTTAGGGTTATACGATGCTACAGGGCAAACAATATCTCTCGCCACTTTGTTATTAGCCAGACTGCAAAAATGGTGATGTGTGGAATAGAATCCAGCGAACATACTGTGGACCTTTTCATGAGTAATGCTACTGAGCCTGTGGTACCGGCACATCTGTTAACAGAGAGAGCACATGAGAAAGCAAACATCAGATTCCACACTCACAACTGGACTTAATATCTCACTAATGAATGAGTGTAGTTGTCCGTGATCTTCTCCTGGTGCTCAGGGATGACGTCGGGACTCATTAGAGCATGCTAAACTCACACTTAAGGTCATTACTGGAACACCAACAAATGTTTGTTGGTTTTAAGGATAAATAAATTTGTACCAGCATATATGTAACCCCCCCCTAAAAAAAAGACTAGACACAAGGTCATATTAAACATTAAGAGCCAACATGTTTGCTGTGTATCAAGTGTACGGTGGCTCCTGTGAAATAAATCCTAATGAGCTCATTAATTAATGGGAAACCCCCTAAGGTGCCCCCTCGTTTTTCCTCACTTCATCTTCCCCATCGGTGGAAAGAGGAGCCAACAGGGCCCTGCTGACCCCTCCACACTCCTGCAGCCCCGCCGAGGGCCATGACTGATGGCGCGTGAGGGAGGCCACACACGTTCCTCATATATTAAAGCAATTACAGAGACAGGAGAAGCAGCGAGAAGGAAGGCACGGCATTAGGGCGGCAATCAATGCAGGACATTCATTCGTTCACTTCTTTAGCGCATAATGGCCCTCATTGCAGGGTTATTTGTTAATGGTATCGAATGAGTCCCATCCTCAGGCGTGTGTGTCGGTGACGGCATCGATTAAGGCTTACCTCCATCTCCGCTGTTTGTTCTAGGGCTGACAGGGGGGCCGGTCTTGAGAGAAGCCTCGCGCTTAATGGCTTCGGTTCAAGAGACGCTTTGTCGTGACCGAAGTTTTAATTTGCAGTTTATCGGGAGGATATTCTGGAGATTGACACGGTACAGTGCTGTACGGAGGACTGCTCGTGATACGCGTGGCTGCATGAAACAGGTTCTGACGATTATCTCTGACCTTCCCGGAAAGGATTTGGGAATTTTAAATGAATCTCCACTAAGTAGTTGCCAGGTGAGATGGACTTCCTCTATGTAGTAGCCAAGTGAGATGAACATCCACTAAGTAGTTGCCAGGTGAGATGGACTTCCTCTATGTAGTAGCCAAGTGAGATGAACATCCACTAAGTAGTTGCCAGGTGAGATGGACTTCCTCTATGTAGTAGCCAAGTGAGATGAACATCCACTAAGTAGTTGCCAGGTGAGATGAACCTCCCCCTTGTCCTTATTCTGTCGCTCATCACCATGGGAATTGGGATCTGTGCTAAACTGATGAGCAAAGAGGCGAACAGGACTCCATTTTACAATCAAAAGATTGGATGTGTTCATGTGTGGGTGTGTTCATGTGTGTGTTCATGTGTGTATGTGTTCATATGTGTGTGTATTCATGTGTGTGTGTGTGTGTGTGTGTGTGTGTGTGTGTGTTCATGTGTGTGTGTGTGTGTGTGTGTGTGTTCATGTGTGGGTGTGTTCATGTGTGTGTTCATGTGTGTATGTGTTCATATGTGTGTGTATTCATGTGTGTGTGTGTGTGTGTGTGTGTGTGTGTGTGTGTGTGTGTGTGTGTGTGTGTGTTCATGTGTGTGTGTATGTGTTCATGTGTCTATATGTTCATATGTGTGTGTATTCGTGTGTGTGTGTATTCATGTGTGTGTGTGTGTTCGTGTGTGTGTGTGTGTGTGTGTGTGTGTGTGTGTGTGTGTGTGTGTGTGTGTGTGTGTGTGTTTATGTGTGTGTTCATGTGTGGGTGTGTTCCTGTGTGTGTGTTCATGTGTGTGTGTGTGTGTGTGTGTTCATGTGTGTGTGTGTATATTCATATGTGTGTGTGTGTGTGTGTGTGTGTGTGTGTGTGTGTGTGTGTATTCGTGTGTGTGTGTGTGTGTGTGTGTGTGTGTGGGAGTGTGTGTGGGAGTGTGTGTGTGTGTGTGTGTGTGTGTGTGTGTGTGTGTGTGTGTGTGTGTGTGTGTGTGTGTGTGTGTGTGTGTTCATGTGTGGGTGTGTTCCTGTGTGTGTGTGTGTGTGTGTGTGTGTGTGTGTGTGTGTGTGTGTGTGTGTGTGTGTGTGTTCATGTGTGGCTGTGTTCCTGTGGGTGTATTCATGTCTGGGCATGTCTGATTTAAGCACACTGTACCTCTACTGTACCCCGTGGTGCCCTTTGAGTGAAGTGTTAACCAGCTGATGGATTACAGTGGTCACAGCTCAACTCCCTCTGCCATCTGCATTTCACTAATACGTCTGTGTCAGCAGCGTTTGACAGACACTTCCTGAACCTGCACGTCCTGCTCCCTCAGACACGCGGGTGTCCGCTGTCTTCATTAGATCATCTCTCACTATTTATGGCCCGTGTAAGTGCTTGTTTACAGGGGAGAGGTGCGGCGCGTGCTGGGGTGCTAGAGTGATGGGGTGTCAGAGTACTGGGGTGCTAGAGTGATGGGGTGCCAGAGTACTGGGGTGCCAGAGTACTGGGGTGCTAGAGTACTGGGGTGCTAGAGTTCTGGGGTGCTAGAGTGCTGGGGTGCTAGAATGTTGGGGTGCTATAGTGTTTGGGTGCTAGAGTGCTGTGGTGCCAGAGTGTTGGGGTGCTAGAGTGTTGGGGTAATAGTGTTGGGGTGCTAGAGTGTTTGGGGTGCTAGTGTGTTGGGGTAATAGTGTTGGGGTGCTAGAGTGTTTGGATGCTAGAGTGCTGTGGTGCTAGAGTGTTGGGGTGCTAGAGTGTTGGGGTAATAGTGTTGGGGTGCTAGAGTGTTGGGGTAATAGTGTTGGGGTGCTAGTGTGTTGGGGTGCTAGAGTGTTTGGGTGCTAGAGTGCTGTGGTGCTAGAGTGTTGGGGTAATAGTGTTGGGGTGCTAGAGTGTTGGGGTAATAGTGTTGGGGTGCTAGAGTGTTGGGGTAATAGTGTTGGGGTGCTAGAGTGTTGGGGTAATAGTGTTGGGGTGCGTCTCCCCCCATCATCTCATGTAACTTCCTTCATTATTTCTCCTCATCTAGCTGCAGCAACACTGAGCACTCCATGTACCTGTGGCGTCCAGGTCACCGTGGAAACCTGCACTTTAATTAGTCTCTAAAAAAGGAAAATGCCATCACACTAATTGCTTCTGTTATGTGTTCATTAAAAGTGCTCAGCGGAGCGCGATATTGCGGAGACGTCAGGGTTAAGGGGAGCTTCCTCCTCCACAGGCTGCGGCCAACAATTCTCCAACCTGGTTTTGCCTTGTTCTCATCTCCTTTTAACACAAGACCACGCCCTTAAACACCAAGGACAACCCACCGGGGCAGAGAGGGACCTGCCACCGGCAGACCTGCCACGCTGGTTTGTAGACTTCTCTCAGCACATACTTTATATCAGAGAACGTGGGTGTTTGGATTGAATACCAGCTCTGTTCTCTGTGCTCCAGTATCGGACTACTGTGGTCTCATCTTGTCCTGTTCTGACTCAGCTCACGCCCACGTGTGTGTGTGTGTGTGTGTGTGTGTGTGTGTGTGTGTGTGTGTGTGTGTGTGTGTGTGTGTGTGTGTGTGTGTGTGTGTGTGTGTGTGTGTGTGTGTGTGTAAACAATGCATTTGACTCTACAAATACTGGCAATATTTCACATACCAGACCTTTTAAAGCGATGTTTGACACTGCAGTAAATGGTGGCCTTTTGTGCAGAAGGAAAAGCTATACAGAGTTACTCATGTGTTTAGTCTGGATCTTCTGTGTGTCCTCCTCAACCACATAACACTCGATTAAAACGCTGCTCAGTTTTCCAGCCAGACAACCATCAACAAACCTTCTTTTTCACCTTTCCCCCTCTCATCTCTCTCCCCCTCTTGTCTCATCTCTCTCTCCCTCTTGTCTCATCTCTCTCTCCCTCTTGTCTCGTCTCTCTCCCCCTCTTGTCTCATCTCTCTCTCCCTCTTGTCTCATCTCTCTCTCCCTCTTGTCTCATCTCTCTCTCCCTCTTGTCTCATCTCTCTCTCCCTCTTGTCTCGTCTCTCTCTCCCTCTTGTCTCATCTCTCTCTCCCTCTTGTCTCATCTCTCTCTCCCTCTTGTCTCATCTCTCTCTCCCTCTTGTCTCGTCTCTCTCTCCCTCTTGTCTCATCTCTCTCTCCCTCTTGTCTCATCTCTCTCTCCCTCTTGTCTCATCTCTCTCTCCCTCTTGTCTCATCTCTCTCTCCCTCTTGTCTCATCTCTCTCTCCCTCTTGTCTCGTCTCTCTCTCCCTCTTGTCTCATCTCTCTCTCCCTCTTGTCTCATCTCTCTCTCCCTCTTGTCTCATCTCTCTCTCCCTCTTGTCTCATCTCTCTCTCCCTCTTGTCTCATCTCTCTTTCCCTCTTGTCTCATCTCTCTCTCACTCTTGTCTCATCTCTCTCTCCCTCTTGTCTCATCTCTCTCTCCCTCTTGTCTCGTCTCTCACCACCTCCTCGACACCATCTACAAAGCAAAGTTGACCTTCAGAAAGCAACAGCGAGGGGCTTGGAAAAGGAGCAGTAGATGAGGGCGAAGGTTTTATTTACCTCCCACTCAGGCTCAGAACCAGACCCAGACCCAGGGTTCTGCTCTGAAATCTGAGAGCCCAGCCAGGCACGCTGGGCCACATGTCACAGAATCTAAAAGGACTTTCTTTCTTTCTTTCTTTCTTTCTTTCTTTCTTGTGACATGGTCTCACAGCCATGGCGCCCTGCAGTGAGGGAGTGTAATATGTCATTTTCTCTGGACGAAAAAAAAGACAGAAATGCATTAAAATAAGGGAATACGAGCGGCCCACACCGCTGTACAGCGTAACGCGTGGCACTCGAGATGTTCACACACCTGCTGCGACACACACAGCCAGAGTTTGTCCCTTTTCAACACTCTCCTCACGTGTGTTTTACATGCATGTTTGTGCTGACTACAAGGATGGATGTGGCTTCCTGAGGAGCACGCACACACTGCTACTTGTTTGAATGAATCATAACCATTTTAATCAATAATCAGTTTGCATTGCAGGAGTTGCATGAAATGATGGATTGAACTGCGACACTCATGTTTCGTCATAGCTGTAAAAGTTTATGGGACATGTTTTCTGAAAAAAAGCCGTAAGGTTCAATAATGCATGAATAATGCATTGCATTTCTGTGAAATACTGGCCATTGGAGCAGGGTGATGTTTGATATTTATTGCATGTATTAGAGATATGTTTATGTGCAATGAATGTAAATTGTTAAAAGCCTACATGCACTTCACAATGTTGACATTCAGGACTGTGACTGCTGGATGATTCAGTGTTAGTGGATATCTAACCCTCTATGTGTTTCTGTTAAGGTCTCTCTCTCTCTCTCTCTCTCTCTCTCTCTCTCTCTGTCCCTTACTCCCTGTCTCTCTACCTCTCTCTCTTTCTGTTCCTCACTCTTTCCCTCCCTCTCTCTCTCTGTGTGTCCCTATCTCTGTCTCTCTACCTCTCTCTTTCTGTTCCTCTCTCTTTCTCTCTCTCTGACTCTCTCTCTCCTCCTACTCCTCCTTTCATCCATTGCACTTCACTCCATCATTTCTGTCTTTCTTTGTACTGTGCTGCTTATTAAGACAGTTCCTCCCTTATTGAGACACAATTCCTCCCTTATTAAGACACAATTCCTCCCTTATTAAGACACAGTTCCTCCCTTACTTAGACACAGTTCCAGTTCAGGATGAGGGTCCTTGAGTGACAGCTCATGTCTTCATGACTCATGTACACGACCAGGATACAGTGCTGTGTTTAGTAGAGCAGCTCTCCCCTCCCACCAATCCCCTCCCCTCTCACCAATCTCCTCCCCTCTCACCACTCCTCTCCCCTCCCACCAATCCCCTCCCCTCTCACCAATCTCCTCCCCTCTCACCAATCTCCTCCCCTCTCACCACTCCCCTCCCCTCTCACCATTCCCCTCCCACCAATCCCCTCCACTCCCACCAATCCCCTCCCCTCTCACCATTCCCCTCCCACCAATCCCCTCCCCTCTCACCATTCCCCTCCCACCAATCCCCTCCACTCCCACCAATCCCCTCCCCTCTCACCAATCTCCTCCCCTCTCACCACTCCCCTCCCCTCTCACCATTCCCCTCCCACCAATCCCCTCCACTCCCACCAATCCCCTCCCCTCTCACCAATCCCCTCCACTCCCACCAATCCCCTCCCCTCTCACCAATCCCCTCCCCTCCCACCAATCCCCTCCCCTCTCACCAATCCCCTCCCCTCCCACCAATCTCCTCCCCTCTCACCAATCCCCTCCCCTCTCACCAATCCCCTCCCCTCCCACCACCCCTCCCCTCTCACCACCCCCCTGTCCGTGCCACTGTGAGACCACAAAGGAGACATCCGCCATCACCGATTATACAAATCAGCAGCGGGAGCCGACAATAATGCACAGTGCTATATTTATAATAGCAGAAAATCAAACGACCTTCCCGCCGCCCTTCACAAGGCCGACTGCACATCCCCTGCATAACCAGCCTGACACTCCTGATTCCCAGAATTACTTTCACCTGCAGATAGATTTTCATCCACAGTTATTTTATGCTTTCCTTGAAATTCTCCTAAATGTGATGGGATTTTATTATAGGGTTGTATGGAGCCAGGGGTTAGCCACGTTACACCTTAGCAGGCTTCTCCCTTCGATAAGGCACATTTATTGGAATGTGTTAGGGCTTTTTTTTTTCTTCGATTCTGATGTGCCAAATGTGCACTAAGGGTGACCGTCCTGGGGAGAAGGTCAGGCTGCTGCCCAAATGTAATCATGGAGCAGTCTTGTGAATATGAAACTCCAGAGGCAAGCAGATTTATTATTCAGCTGTATCCATCTCCCTGTTCTGCTCTTCACTCTGCTCTGAATCCTGCTCTGAAATCTATTAGTCAAGCCTTTGATGCATTTGAAATCTGCCATGCCTGACTTGAGTTGCAGATGATTTTTTTTTTAAGTTTGGAAGCTAAATTCAGTATCTGTTCACTCTTTGATGGAAGTTAACTTTTTTGGGGGGGGAGAAAAAGTACCAATATATAGAGCAGATGTATTTTTCTTCCGATGTAAAAGTTTTACTTACTGGACATGTTGAATGACAGAGGCTGTGTGTTTTATGTTTGTTTCATGACAGTGGGGATGGGAGCTTATTTCCAGGTTCTGGATCCTGCTCAGGAAACTGAGCCTTGTCATAAAGCCCCAGCTCCACCAGACCGTGATTCCCATAAAGCAGCGTGGCTACTGGGACACAGAGTCACCCCGGGCTAAACACACGGACTTACGGCTGCCTATAGCTGGTCTCAGCCCATGACATTGATCTACCATGGATGAAAAAGTGGAGAAACACTTTTGTTTACTTATATACACACCCATCGTTCAGTGGGTCACACCACTAGCATTAGTACAGGAGGGTGGAGATTCAAATACCAACCAGGGTGTGTTCACTATGCTCCCTTTACTCTAGTCACCTACCCCACTAACTACCAGCCTCTGCAAAATCACCTTCCTCTGCACAACATGGATGCTCCTGTCACTGTTGCTAAGATGAACAGTCACATGACTCATGACTGGGGCTCAGATTGGCAGGAACACCAGAGGAGCCAATCAGCAGCTCCTGGTGGATTAAACACGCGAGAATTTAACTCAGGCCAACCTGTGGACTGACCATGTGAGCCTATAGTTCGGTGTCTAACACATGGATCCTGGCTGAATAAGATAAACAGGATTCTAAGAGCCTTCATCATGATATCAGGCTGAGGAAGACAACTCCAGAGGCCAACAACACGAGGACACTCCCTGTCCACACTACTGGCCAAGCAACCTCATCAACCAATCAGAGCAGTGATGAACAAACAGCAGAAGGGGGCCGTACTCTTACATGTAACAATCCTAAAAGAAGTAGAACGTAAAGGTAACAGTGGTTCCAATGGTAAATGGAGCACTATGGGCTGTAACCCCCAAATCGTTAAAATGGCTCCAGTAGATCCCAGGTCCCTTGTAGAGGACAGAGCTTGAAGGAAAATAGACTACCCGGGGCAGTGCGAGTAGGAAAATTTATATAATATATATATATATATATATATATATATATATATATATATATATATATATTATATAATATCTGTAGGAATATCTGCTAATGTCAGCTAAATAAGGTTGTCAGCACTCAGCATGGCGTGTGTGCACTGGCCAGGCAGCGTGAGGTTTCAAACGTTGAGGCTATGGCAGTAATAGGGGTGGGAATTAGCATACCGTGATGGGGGGGAGATTTCCGTCTTGTCTCAGTGCGACTGCCTGCCAGCACGCTGCCATGGAGTAGATCTGGTCCTCATTACCAGCCGCTCCGCTCACAGGGCGAGAGCACGGCACCAAGGACAGAGCACTGCCACCATCAGAACCACCACCATCACCACCCTATAACCATCAACACCACCACCACTACTCCATCACCACTACCCCATCACCACCATCACCACCCTATAACCATCAACACCACCACCACTACTCCATCACCACTACCCCATCACCACCATCACCACCGTATAACCATTAACACCACCACCACTACTCCATCACCACCATCACCACCCTATAACCATCAACACCACCACCACTACTCCATCACCACTACCCCATCACCACCATCACCACCCTATAACCATCAACACCACCACCACTACTCCATCACCACTACCCCATCACCACCATCACCACCCTATAACCATTAACACCACCACCACTACTCCATCACCACCATCACCACCCTATAACCATCAACACCACCACCACTACTCCATCACCACTACCCCATCACCACCATCACCACCCTATAACCATCAACACCACCACCACTACCCCATCACCACCATCACCACCCTATAACCATCAAGACCACCACCACTACTCCATCACCACCATCACCACCCTATAACCATCAACACCACCACCACTACTCCATCACCACTACCCCATCACCACCATCACCACCGTATAACCATTAACACCACCACCACCACTCCATCACCATTACCCCATCACCACCATCACCACCGTATAACCATTAACACCACCACCACCACTCCATCACCACTACCCCGTCACCACCATCACCACCGTATAACCATTAACACCACCACCACCACTCCATCACCACTACCCCGTCACCACCATCACCATCCAATAACCATCAACACCACCACCACTACTCCATCACCACCATCACCACCCTATAACCATCAACACCACCACCACTACTCCATCACCACTACACCATCACCACCCTATAACCATCAACTCCACCACCACTACCCCATCACCACCATCACCACCCTATAACCATCAACACCACCACCACTACTCCATCACCACTACCCCATCACTACCATCACCACCGTATAACCATTAACACCACCACCACTACCCCATCACCACCCTATAACCATCAACACCACCACCACCACTCCATCACCACTACCCCATCACCACCATCACCACCCTATAACCATCAACACCACCACCACTACTCCATCACCACTACCCCATCACCACCCTATAACCATCAACACCACCACCACTACTCCATCACCACTACCCCATCACCACCATCACCACCCTATAACCATCAACACCACCACCACTACCCCATCACCACCATCACCACCCTATAACCATCAACACCACCACCACTACTCCATCACCACTACCCCATCCCACCATCACCATCCTATAACCATCACCACCACCACCACTACTCCATCACCACTACCCCATCACCACCATCACCACCGTATAACCATCAACACCATCACCACTTCCCCATCACCACCCTATAACCATCAACACCACCACCACTACTCCATCACCACTACACCATCACCACCCTATAACCATCAACTCCACCACCACTACCCCATCACCACCATCACCACCCTATAACCATCAACACCACCACCACTACTCCATCACCACTACCCCATCACTACCATCACCACCGTATAACCATTAACACCACCACCACTACCCCATCACCACCATCACCACCCTATAACCATCAACACCACCACCACCACTCCATCACCACTACCCCATCACCACCATCACCACCCTATAACCATCAACACCACCACCACTACTCCATCACCACTACCCCATCACCACCCTATAACCATCAACACCACCACCACTACTCCATCACCACTACCCCATCACCACCATCACCACCCTATAACCATCAACACCACCACCACTACCCCATCACCACCATCACCACCCTATAACCATCAACACCACCACCACTACTCCATCACCACTACCCCATCACCACCATCACCATCCTATAACCATCAACACCACCACCACTACTCCATCACCACTACCCCATCACCACCATCACCACCGTATAACCATCAACACCATCACCACTTCCCCATCACCACCATCACCATCCTATAACCATCAACACCACCACCACTACCCCATCACCACCATCACCACCCTATAACCATCAACACCACCACCACTACCACCATCACCACCCTATAACCATCAACACCACCACCACTACTCCATCACCACTACCCCATCACCACCATCACCACCGTATAACCATCAACACCACCACCACTACTCCATCACCACCATCACCACCCTATAACCATCAACACCACCACCACTACTCCATCACCACTACACCATCACCACCCTATAACCATCAACTCCACCACCACTACCCCATCACCACCATCACCACCCTATAACCATCAACACCACCACCACTACTCCATCACCACTACCCCATCACCACCATCACCACCGTATAACCATTAACACCACTACCCCATCACCACCATCACCACCGTATAACCATCAACACCACCACCACTACTCCATCACCACCATCACCACCCTATAACCATCAACACCACCACCACTACTTCATCACCACTACACCATCTCCACCCTATAACCATCAACTTCACCACCACTACCCCATCACCACCATCACCACCCTATAACCATCAACACCACCACCACTACTCCACCACCACTACCCCATCACCACCATCACCACCCTATAACCATCAACACCACCACCACTACTCCATCACCACTACCCCATCACCACCATCACCACCATATAACCATTAACACCACCACCACTACCCCATCACCACCATCACCACCCTATAACCATCAACACCACCACCACTACTCCATCACCACTACCCCATCACCACCATCACCACCCTATAACCATCAACACCACCACCACTACTCCATCACCACTACCCCTTCACCACCATCACCACCCTATAACCATCAACACCACCACCACTACCCCATCACCACCATCACCACCCTATAACCATCAACACCACCACCACTACTCCATCACCACTACCCCATCACCACCATCACCACCGTATAACCATCAACACCACCACCACTACTCCATCACCACTACCCCATCACCACCATCACCACCCTATAACCATCAACACCACCACCACTACCCCATCACCACCATCACCACCCTATAACCATCAACACCACCACCACTACTCCATCACCACTACCCCATCACCACCATCACCACCGTATAACCATTAACACCACCACCACTACTCCATCACCACCATCACCACCCTATAACCATCAACACCACCACCACTACCCCATCACCACCATCACCACCCTATAACCATCAACAAGACCACCACTACTCCATCACCACCATCACCACCCTATAACCATCAACACCACCACCACTACTCCATCACCACTACCCCATCACCACCATCACCATCCTATAACCATTAACACCACCACCACTACCCCATCACCACTACCCTATCACCACCATCACCACCCTATAACCATCAACACCACCACCACTACTCCATCACCACCATCACCACCCTATAACCATCAACACCACCACCACTACTCCATCACCACTACCCCATCACCACCATCACCATCCTATAACCATCAACACCACCACCACTACTCCATCACCACTACCCCATCACCACCATCACCATCCTATAACCATCAACACCACCACCACTACTCCATCACCACTACCCCATCACCACCATCACCACCGTATAACCATCAACACCACCACCACTACCCCATCACAACCATCACCATCCTATAACCATCAACACCACCACCACTACTCCATCACCACTACCCCATCACCACCCTATAACCATCAACACCACCACCACTTCTCCATCACCACTACCCCATCACCACCATCACCACCCTATAACCATCAACACCACCACCACTACCCCATCACCACCATCACCACCCTATAACCATCAACACCACCACCACTACTCCATCACCACTACCCCATCACCACCATCACCACCCTATAACCATCAACACCACCACCACTACTCCATCACCACTACCCCATCACCACCCTATAACCATCAACACCACCACCACTACTCCATCACCACTACCTCATCACCACAATCACCACCCTATAACCATCAACACCACCACCACTACTCCATCACCACTACCCCATCACCACCATCACCACCCTATAACCATCAACACCTCCACCACTACTCCATCACCACCATCCTCATCACCCCCACCACCATCACGCCAAGTCTCAGAGAAAATTGAGATTTTAATGAATAAAGTGAGCAAAACAAAAACCCGTGCCTCAACCCGAATTAAGGATATAATAATCAGCGGATCGTAGGCCCCGCCCCCCTGAGGGATGAATACAACGCAACAACAACAAGACTACTGCCACTGTGGACAGGGGCGACCAGCAGGGGGCCCGCTGTACCGTGACAGCATCACAGTTATTAGTTAGCATCACAGGTATTAACATCACAGTTACTCGTTATTATCACAGTTATTAGTTAGCATCACAGGTATTAACATCACAGTTACTCGTTATTATCACAGGTATTAGTTAGCATTACAGGTATTTATTAGCATCACAGGTATTAGTTTGTAGTGGTTAACCATGGTGATCATTAGTTTGTAGTGGTTAACCATGGTGATCATTAGTTAGTAGTGGTTAACCATGGAGATCTAGTCTCACTTTTCAGAGAGGCTGGAGTTTCTTCTATGTTTGACATATTTCCCTTGATTTATTGTGCTGTATACTTGCTTTACTTGCTTCCTTCGTGTATCAGTTTCCAACAAAATATACTTCTCAGGTGCGAATTGAATAAGTGCAAAGAAGATGGTATGTGTTTACTGGTTAATGCTTTGATTATGTTCAACGTGTGAAACCATGTTCTAACTGGCAAGCAAGCCAGCAGTGAGCAAGCTATGTGTTTGTGATTTCATTGTGCGTATTCAACCCCCAAGGTAGGCATTATATAAATAGCTGTTTTTATCTGACTAACCTGTGTGTGTGTGTGTGTGTGTGTGTTTGTTTGTTTGTCTGTTTTTACAAGAGAGAGCAGGGGAGCAGAAAAGAAGTCAGTGTATGCATTGCTTTGAAATGAAGCACAGCACCCCACAGTGCCGGACAGATGAAGACAACTGGGCTGCACATTGAGCATGCTCAGTAGCCAGGTCTGCTTCAGTGAGCGCACTGAGCATGCTCAGTAGCCAGGTCTGCTTCAGTGAGCGCACTGAGCATGCTCAGTAGCCAGGTCTGCTTCAGTGAGCGCACTGAGCATGCTCAGTAGCCAGGTCTGCTTCAGTGAGCGCACTGAGCATGCTCAGTAGCCAGGTCTGCTTCAGTGAGCGCACTGCCCCCGGCAGCAGTAAACAATACCGCCCATATAAGACTCACGTGGACCTTATATAGCACTTCAAATAAATGTATTATTGAACTAGCGTGTGCATCTTTATCCTGCATCACTGTTCGATAAGGGTATTAATCTTGTAAAATGATCTCGTAAAATAGGCAGAGAAACCAAACAGTGTCACAACATGCAGCCCTGTTGTACATAGATGTACACGGCTGTGGCTCAACGGAACAGCCTTTGTGCAGAGAGGAACACAGGACTGAACACTAACCCTACACTTCCAGGCCTTGAACACTAACCCTAACACACGAACACTTGAACACTAACCCTAACACTTGAAAACTACCCCTAACACTCGAACTCTAACCCTAACACTTCCAGGCTTCAGCCGACATCTCCAGGGAGAACAAGCACTCAACGGACCATCAGCCACAGAGACAAAGGCAGAATATCCAGGCCAGAGAGAGATTTTAATGGGCCAATTTTCTGTCAGGTTGGTACTGGGAGGCCAGGATGATCTGGGCTGTATTTGTTGTTGCCGTTGTACTCTGAAGGCCTCCCTGAAAGGCAGTAACAAAGCCTGCACTTTGAATGACACCCAGATCCCGCTGACACCATGCCAACACCTCAGCCAGTGGCACAGCACGGTCCCCCACCTGGCGGTTCCACTTGGCCCGGAGAGGTATCAGACGCAACACCTGTGGTCTCTCCTGGCTGGGCCGCTCTGTGCGTGGGTGTGTGTGCATGCATGCGTGCGTGCCCGCGCGTGTGTGTGCCCGTGCGTGCGTGCGCTAGGGTGTTGGTGCATCTGTATGGATATGTTTCTTTTTTTAGGTCACGTCTCTGTGTGTAAGACAAGTGTGAACTGGTGAATGGTGTGTTTAACAACATTACCATTCAATCACTTGGCAGATGTGTTCAGCTGGGGAGACCCATGCTTCAGTGATGTGCAGAGCAGAGTCCTCCATGCACCCGGAATACAAATCGCAGCTGAACGATGCTCAATGCTAGTTGAGAAAAGCTAACATAATTTACTGCAACAATAACGGCCCCTATCTCCGTAGCCCTGAGGGTGATTGATTTAATTTAAGCTATGAGCGTATTAGAGGGTCATTTTTCCAGGGCTGTGTTGGCACAGGCTCAGGTGAGCGAGGTGGAGGGCTGACACACCACGACATAAATCCCATAAATCCCATTTCCTGAAACGGAGCGGCGAGAGACGCGCTTGACGGAGAGGGACGGGGGAGATGGCTGACGCTGTTTTGCACGCCGCGCAGACACCCCCGCCCCCCCGCCCTGACTTTGTTTGTCTACCATCTGTCTGTCCGACTTAAAGGTGAGGGGTGTGATCTTGAATGTGCCTTTGGAGAGACAGACTGCTGCACGTGTAGAGGAGGGCCAGTTTTGGATTGGGGGGGGGGGGGGGGGGGGGGTGTATTGCTGACACGCCTGTGGTAAGATTTGTTGTTTCAGCTGGCAGCCTTATTTCTCCCTATGGACATAGTGCTGAGATGTCAGTGAGTGTTACCGACACCCTGAGATGTCAGTGAGTGTTACCGACACCCTGAGATGTCAGTGAGTGCCACTGATGGGTAAAGGCCGTAGGAGATTTTTAAAAAGAGCAGGGCAGCTTCATGGACCACTAGGGCCTGGTCGAATGTTTTAGATTGAAATCTTATATTCGGACCAGAATGTAAACCTCCACCTTGCTATGCCACCAGCCAGAGTTATGGGTGGAGGTTCTGGGCTTCCCGCCGGGGTTGTGAGAGAGGGTCCTGGTGAGACCATCTCTCTTCAGTCATTAGAAACTCAAACACATTTCTCTGTAGAAGTTTTAAGACGGGGTGTTAACCCTGGTTGTCCAAGTCAAAGTACACTCTATGACACGTATTGATTCCTGTCTGTATCCTCCATCATCAACATATCGGCTAATCCAGCATAATCCTTCATCATCTACATATCGACGAGTTCAGCAGGGTACCAGCCTGCAATACAAAGGGAGAGGCAGAATCCACAGCAGAGAAGCAGGGTGTCGCGTATAAGGAATGAATGCTAGTGAATTAGACCCAGCATGGGTGTTAGCAAAGGAGAAAGAAGCACATGATGAAGATGAGCAAGATCGTGTCAACGAAGACCAACCTTTAGGTGTTGACCTGTGGTCTCCACACCGTTCCGACAAGCAGACCTAGAGCTGATGCTCTAACGTGTGCTCCCCACGCCATGGGAATGTGAGCACCAGGAGAAGGTGCTTCACAACCAGTCATTCATGAATCATCATTCATGTATCAATGATAGTATAATTTATGGGATAATTATGCATGATAATTAGGTGGTATTTCAATAACTAGTGAATGGATGACAGTATTTTCCCTAACGGACTTTATGTGTTAATGAGGTAGACAAAAAATCATGTGACTTTATGATAATGGCTTGTCAAATTCCACACAATTTCCTCACTATTATCATACGCAAGACAAAACTCTCTTTGTGCTTCTCTTCGGATATATTATCATAAGCACTTCATTTTGTATGTTTTTTCTGTTCTGACAGCTATTTAGGTAGGAACCCTAAGCAAATGTAGTTCGGCTTCAGCAAAAGATTCACATGGTGTTTGGTAGAAAACAATTATTCTGGATGTGGTGTTTGGTAGAGAACATGTGTTCTGGGTCTGGTGTTTGTTAGATAGCACATGTGCTGGGTCTGGTGTTTGGTAGAGAACACCTGTGCTGGGTCCGGTGTTTGGTAGAAAACATGTGTGCTGGGTCTGGTTTTTGCTAGAGAGCATGTGTGCTGGGTCTGGTGTTTGGTAGAGAGCACGTGTGCTGGGTCTGGTGTTTGGTAGAGAATGCATGTGCTGGGTCTGGTGTTTGGTAGAGAACATGTGTGCTGGGTCTGGTGTTTGTTAGAGAGCATGTGTGCTGGGTCTGGTGTTTGGTAGAGAACGCATGTGCTGGGTCCGGTGTTTGTAGAGAACACGTGTGCTGGGTCTGGTGTTTGTAGAGAACACGTGTGTTGGGTCCAGTATTTGGTAGAGAACACGTGTGCTGGGTCTGGTGTTTGTTAGAAAGCATGTGTGCTGGGTCTGGTGTTTGGTAGAGAACACCTGTGCTGGGTCCGGTGTTTGGTAGAGAACATGTGTGCTGGGTCTGGTGTTTGTTAGAGAGCACGTGTGCTGGGTTTGGTGTTTGGTAGAGAGCACCTGTGCTGGGTCTGGTGTTTGTAGAGAACACATGTGTTGGGTCCGGTATTTGGTAGAGAACACCTGTGCTGGGTCTGGTGTTTGTTAGAGAGCACGTGTGCTGTGTCTGGTGTTTGGTAGAGAACACATGTGCTGGGTCCGGTGTTTCGTAGAGAACACGTGTGCTGGGTCTGGTGTTTGTAGAGAACACGTGTGTTGGGTCCGGTATTTGATAGAGAGCACATGTTCTGAGTCTGGTGTTTGTAGAGAACATGTGTGCTGGGTCTGGTGTTTGGTAGAGAACACCTGTGCTTGGTCTGGTGTTTGTAGAGAACACGTGTGTTGGGTCCGGTATTTGGTAGAGAACACCTGTGCTGGGTCCGGTGTTTGTAGAGAACACGTGTGCTGGGTCTGGTGTTTGGTAGAGAACGCATGTGCTGGGTCCGGTGTTTGGTAGAGAACACGTGTGCTGGGTCTGGTGTTTGTAGAGAACACGTGTGCTGGTTCTGGTGTTTGGTAGAGAACACGTGTGCTGGTTCTGGTAGTGTACTCATGGCTCACTCTTCAACACAGCCTGGAGAAACAAGCAGCCTTTTGCTTTGTTTCCATTCCTTATGTGTGACAGGGCAATTAAAGCTGCAATCTGTCCTTGCTTTAAAGTGCAGTGGAGCTATTTGGATGGCTGCTGGCTTTGATGTAGCACCAAGTGTGTGAGGAGGGACTGTTTAGACTTAAAACTGTACGACTGCAGTAGTTCTAATGCGCTTATGAACTCCTTCTTCCAGCTCCTCTGTTTCTGTGCTTCTGTTCTAATGACCTTCCCTGGCAATTAGAGGAGAAGCCCCATTAATTATCGGCTTTGGTGCAACCAGACTAGTGCTTTGCGAAATCCACAGGAAACGTTATCAAAGCACGAGATCCACAGGAGAGCGATTTAACACCACTTTCTGCCTGCTTAGGATTCAATGTCTTCTTAATCAGAGGGCATCTGCATTTTCCATTCCACATATTTTGAGGTTTTAGCAAAGTTTTTTTGTGGGAATGTGTGTGTGTGTGTGTGTATGAGATTCTGATGTTCCTACATGTGATACTCATACATATTGAAAGATTGGTGCAGTCAACAATGTCATTGGATTAAGCAGCTGTTTCTCATGGGTGGGCATGAGACTGCTTCTGAATAAATGATTCTGTCAGATTACGTCAGACTCGGTGCCATCTTGCCAGGCAGCCTGGATCTGAAGATGTAGCGGGGCGGTGTGAAGACACACGTCATGTCAAATCCCGTCCTGCTTGGAGAGGCCTGGCGTGTACATGTGGAACTTAATGAGGGGAGAAATGTGGGAGAATCAAAGTGACGCACTGCACATTACCGCACAGGAGTGTGGTGCGCCATAGCTGTTGTGGTCAGGGGGGTGTGGCCCCCACGGCTGCTTCGTGGTCCAGTGGTGGGCGTCCCCCGTGATCCCCGTCCCCCGTGATCCATCCCTGCCCTGGTGAGCACATAGCAGCTGACTTGGAAAAGATCTCTTTTCAAAGCTTGTTTCTGTTTGAATGCATTTCCAAATGGAGCATGTTGTAGTGGTGTTATTAAGAAAGTTTTTCGGAGATGTTGGGCAAGGTGGGGATTTGTGGCGGATCTAGGGTAATTCCCCTCCTGGTCCTAATGCCTGAGCTGTATTCCACAGAGCGTTCTCCCACATGCTGGACCCCGATCACTCCACCCCTGCTCCTCCATCACCACCTCACTCCCCGGCCACGCACGTGCCCCGGCTACACACATGCCCCGGCTGCACAAACGCCCCGGGGGTAACTCATAAAGGCTTTGTTTGTTCCACGTTTAGAGAAGTGAGAGAGTGGGCGCCACTCAGCCCGAGCTGCTCTCTCTACAGCTGATGTGGGTGGCAGGGCCAGGATGTGAAGCATAAGTAGGATGAGGATAAGGACGGATGGAATGAAATGTGGCCGGTGTCAGGCGTGGTCCCCGCACGGAATCATCCCCGACACGTATGTGCACGGAGAGCCTGACATTTCAGTCTGCACAATCCATGTGAGCACGTACCGAATCCACTGAATTGTCCAGCCTGCACGACCCACGTGAGCATGCACTGGAGCAGCTGTGAATCTCAGAACCGAGCGACTGGGGCAGAGAGGTTGAAATTTACCAAAGAGAACAGTGCAGCATGAATGTGTTTTGTTCTGAGTCAGTCCTCCTGACTCCTGAGTCAGTACTCCTGACTCCTGAGTCAGTACTCTTGACTCCTGAGACAGTACTCCTTTAACATTTTGGCCTCATTAGTTTATGCATGCCTTGGGTGGACAAGGAGAGAGAAAAGGAAAGAAACTATCTTTAACTCTGTCCAAGACATCCAGGAAGTCCTCTGTCACTACTGTGCTGAATGGGTTGTCCTCCCCAAATGAAGGTCTTCAGATGTGTGAGAGATCATTCTTCTGGGCTCCATGGAACAGATCTGTAGACTCTGAGTGCAGTGGAAGGGCCTTCAGAATATCTGGGGCTCTAGGGAGGAAAGACTGGGCTTGAGGGGGGTTGAATGTAAAGGGTTCTGGGAATGAAAAACAGGGACTTTAAGTGACCAGTACTAGGGGCAGGAAGTGGTTAGGACTCCAGGAAGTGGTTAGGGATCCAGGAAGTGGTGCTCCGAATTCACAAAGAATGTCCACTCTTCTGAAATGAAGCCATGAACAGATTTACCAGGTGCTACAGGCTGGTCTATGAACTACTGAGCCACCTGAACTGTAATGTGTGCCATATTTTTGTCAATTGTGATTTTTACATCCCAATCGAAATTTGTCTTCCGCTTTTAACCCATTTGTGCAGTCAGAACACACACACACACACTAGTGATTATTAGGGGGCTGTGGATCACACGTGCCCAGAGTGGTGGGCAGCCCTAGCCCGGTGCCCGGGGAGCAGTTGGGGTTAGGTGCCTTGCTCAAGGGCACCTCAGTCATGGCCTCAGGTCTGGGAATCGAACCCACGACCCTCCGGTCACAAGTCCACAAGTCCAGTTCCCTACCACCAGGCCATGACTGCCCCAAGATGGTTTTGTAAACCATCTTGTAAACCATATTTGTAAAGATGGTTTTGTAAACCATCTTTACAAAACTTCTGTATTAAGCACGAGGCTCCGATGGAAAAAGCAGAGCTGTGTGTGTGTGTGTGTGTGTGTGTGTGTGTGTGTGTGTGTGTGTGTGTGTGTGTGTGTGTGTGTGTGTGTGTGTGTGTGTGTGTGTGTAGTTTCACCTGGGCAGGTATTCTCACACTTTGGCTGTGTTTCTGCTTGAAGGCAAAAATAATTTCTAGGTTGGTGCAGTGATCTTCTCCTCACACACCAATCAGCACCTAACAAAATAGTGACCATTTAGGTTGACATGGTAACAAACGAATGCCAGAGATGTGGGTTAGCAAGGGGTCAGCGCTCTGGTCGATACTGTTTTTCTTTAGTGCTTCGGGTAGAGGAGAGATCTATAAAGGCAATCATTCCCAGGCCGTTCTGGGGCGTTAATGAGGCCTGAAATGTCTGAGAGAGTTTGATGTAAAGCAGAAGGTCGTGATGAGTGACCTTGGATCTACTGATTCAATTACACTGCCGTGGGGTCACTCTCACATGCGGTGTGCTTCTGATACTTTCCTCACACACTCACACACGTTAACCTCACACCTTCTCCTAAGCAATATTGATGACAGCCTGAAAGATGTCAGTGCTATGACACTGTTGTACCTTTTGAGTTCTCCTTGACAAAATAATGTTCAACATTAAAGTTCAACTTTTATTCGGGCTAGATTGAAAGCAGAATTAAAGTAAGGCCAATACGGGTGAAACAGCATATTGAGCTATTTGTTAAATGGGCAATAGTGCAGGAGTTCTCAGGCACCTTTACTGTACAATCCCTGCCATCCACTTATTTTTGCAAGTATTCTATTGATTGGAATGATGGTTGAATTTAAACTCTTGAGTAATCTATATTTCATTCTCTCTATGATTGAAAGCCATTCTAAAATCATTTTGCCAGTGGCATTGGCATTTGTAATGCCATTGATTTCTGCCCTCTTCACTGTGTGTGCTTATATTATGAAGGACCAGTACTGAATGTTCTTAAGTTATGAAGGACCAGTACTGAATGTGATTATATTATGAAGGACCAGTACTGAATGTGCTTATATTATGAAGGACCAGTACTGTATGTGATTATATTATGAAGGACCAGTACTGAATGTGCTTATATTATGAAGGGCCAGTACTGTATGTGATTATACTATAGAGGACCAGTACTGAATGTGATTATATTATGGAGGGCCAGTACTGTATGTGATTATACTATAGAGGACCAGTACTGAATGTGATGTCCTAGTTGTAAATGTCATGTTTAGTTTTGGAAGATTTGTTGTTGTTGTTTCTTTTTTTAATAAAGATCTTAATTAAAAGAATTGTTCTCATAACATCAGCATAATAATTGCTTTATGGATGGATTGTCAGGCGCAGGTTAATTTTATTTGTTTGATATATTGTGTTTATGTAGTGTGATATGTGGTGTGTGTGTTGTGTGATATGTTGTGTGCCTCTAGTTCAAGTTTTAGTGCTGGTGTGTGTTTCTGACACAGCGCCGAGCCCTGACCCTGTGTGTGTGTGTGTGTGTGTGTGCGTGCGCGTGCGTGTGCATGTGTGTGTGTATGTGTGTGTGTGTGTGTCTCACAGCGCTGAGAGATAACCGGATCGACATGGTACGAGCCTCATCACAGGAGCTCACCATCAGTATCCGCGAGGCGACGCTGTCAGACGAAGGTCCCTACACCTGTTCCCTCTTCACGATGCCGGTGAAGACGGCCAAAGCCTACCTGACCGTACTGGGTAAGAGCTACAGGGCTGTACACGGAGCTTCAGTACACGCCTTCACTTACCATCACACACACAACTACAGAACGAGCTACTCTGAATGATCCATCAATATCTATTGAGTGCCTTTTCTCTGGGTCGTTTCTGGAGTTGGGAACAATATTCCATTTGTTGATGGTTCATGAGGAAACAGTGACAACTTTGAACTTCTATTATGACTTCTTTAGTATGCAGCCCAGGAGTCTCCTTTTTATACATTTGGTTACATTGCTTTATTGTTGCAGAATTTTTAGTCAATTTTAATGAGTTCGGAAATCTTTTAAAGGCTTGACAGGAAAGCAATATACCCACCCCAGAATACAGCAAAATTCAGATAGATTCAGTCATTTTTTAAGAGATGGTAGATAATTAGATTTTTACCTCATGAAGTCACAGGGGTTTTCCAAATGTAGGGCTGTCAATGATAGGGGTACAGCAGGGGTGAAACGACTCCATCTGGCCATCATCAGGACCGCAAAACACACCTAGAAGAAAATTAAATGAGTCTTTCAATCAGCACTCTTTACTTTGTCAATCAGAAGTCAAACCAACTCCAATTCACATAGTTCCTTAACTGTGATGTCATTTGCACTGTCAACACTGCCATTTCACTTAATACCATATTTCTAAGCTAATTAGCTACTCAATTACTAAATTGCTTAGTGTCATTTTAATTACTTGGAGCATTGCATTAAAATCATTACAGAGATGTGAGCACATTGTATGTGTGTGAGAGGGAGTAGAGGAAGCTTGCACATTAAAGACTACTCACTGTGAATATGGATAAAATTCATTTACTCACTTTGTTTAATGATGTAAAAAAGTGTGATTAATACACATAAATATCTGCTCAGTTTTTATGCAAATAGCAAATTCTTAAATCACAACAGCTTTCAAAGTCAGACAGATACTACAAAACAAGACAGATCTTTGTTTGACAGCCATTACCACTGGTTATTGGACCACAAACGTACTACACAGTAACTGCACTCATTTGACCTCTGCAGTGTGTACACAATGTTCAGACTTCAAGATAAGTTTCCATCGTAAGATGTGGTATGGAACACCATAGACCTGAGAGCAGGAACTCAACCTGACACAAGACGTTTCTCTATAAAATGTTTGGAAAACATGAACAAGAATCAGATCAAATCTGTGAGAGGCTTTGCTCTGTTGGTACTATTTTACTGAAAGTAGATAAATCACTACTAGATTGCACAAGTGCCTAGCATGGCAATTTAATATGGGGTTGCTATAATGCACGAGTACTTAACTGATACAGTTTTACAGTGAGCTGAAGATTCATGACGTCAAGAGAAGCATAAAAGTAATTTTTATATACCTACATCCACCGCATGATTTTATGTATTAGTCATATATGTGTTAATGTAATTTTAATAAGCTAACTGACTGGTAGTCAGCCTTATGCCTAATTTAATTTCAGTTTGAGGCACTCATAGATGCAGAAGGGTTTAGTAGGAACGTCTAGCTAAAGACAACACTTATAGATGAAACACCTTATTATTTCCTAAGATGTTAAAGACACTGCTTTGCCTCTGCTGTATTTTTTACCATGCTTGTGTAGAATATAACTTTAACTCTACACTTTAACTGCACTTCACTTTAACTCTACACTTTAACTGCACTTCACTTTAACTCTACACTTTAACTCTACACTTTAACTGCACTTCACTTTAACTCTACACTTTAACTCTACACTTTAACTCTACACTTTAACTCTGCATTTTATTTCACTTTTTGCTCTTGCACTTTCATTTTTAAAAGGTCTATAAATTGTCTTCTGCTTTCAATTATTCAAAATTCTGTTCTCTCAATTTGCACCTTTCTTTTAATGTATTGTTCATTAATTAAATTTAATTTGAAAATTAACTTTGGTTTTCTGTTTAAGGTAATCATATTGAATGAAATTTCAATACATAGTTTTTATAAAAGTTTTTTCTTTTGTTTTTTTGGTAAGAAAAAAACATTCCTAGGGTGATTTCAGGATGTATTAAGCCTTATTATAGATTTTCTGTAAAGTGCTGTGTTTAGGAAAATGATATACAAATAGGTTTTATTATAAAAATTATTATTATCAGCGTGGTGTCACAATCGTGTCACAGCGTGCACAATCACAAACCCAACACTTTCAAAACTCATTGCAGGAATAGACAATAAATAAAGAACTTGATGGCTAACATTAGACTGCAGTGGTTCGGTGGTCATGGTAATCTAGCTAATAGTCTATAGGGGCTTTCATCAGTTCATGGTAAGAAGACAAATGCAGTTCTTTAGTAACCTTTGCTATTTTTGCCTTTCAATTGTGCTTATATAGGCTAGAGTTATACTTTGGTGTTGTAATGTTATCCTATTCATTGTTTTTGATTTCACATATAAATTCCAAGGCTCAAAACAAAGAGAAAGGCAGACGGTTAGGCAGAAAAACAGACGGTTAGGCAGAAAAACAGACGGGTAGACAGAAAGACAGATGGGTAGGCAGAAAGACAGACGGGTAAACAGAAAGACAGACGGGTAGGTGGACTTTTTTAGACAGTAATCAGGTTTGGGTGGATTGGAGTGAAATGGTAGTTTTATTTTACAATGGGTTGGCTCAAAGCTTGCCTCATAATGCAAGTTTGTTATTAAAAATGACCCAGAGCTAATAAAAAAGACCGTAGGGCCACAGCGCCAGACACACAGGACATGTAACTGCTCCTGAGACCTAAAACCAGAGTCAAACGTACAAAGACAAAGGACAAGGGCAGTGCTTTTATTAGTTTGAAGTTATTTGAAGTTCAGGGCTGTATGCCCTAACTTCCTTTGGTCAATTTTACTCCTGTCTGTACCATCTCATCAAAAAAAACAAGCCAGAAGAAGCAGGAAGGCCAGTGGTGGACACTCGTGTGCTGCTAGGGGTTTGCTGCATTCTGCAGTTCTTCTGGTCTTGATGTATTTCTTTAGAAGCACCATCCCCAAGTTGTGCTCTTGGGGGTTATAAGCTCCTGTGCAAGCCAAAAGAATCCCGGACCTCATTTTTTATCTAAATGATGATTGCTATTGATCTCCATGCTTGTGTCTTCACAGAGGAGCTTTACGTCTTTCAGCTAAAACTAAAACTCGGGAGCTTTGACAAGCATTAGAGCAGCTGCACCTGCGTGGTGCAAACAAAAGAAAGCACAGGGAGGCGGAGCAGGACAGGAGGTCTTTCCTCTCACCCAGGAGGTTTTTCCTCTCACCCAGGAGTTTATTTTAATTTATTTGACCAAAGTGTCTCACAGAACTGTAATATATAGACTCCTTTCTTGTATACCTACACAAAGAGATACAGTTACAGTGTAAAAGGGTAAAGTTTAAAGATTCAGTGATATTCGTCTGTCACCACCTCTGTTGTACCAAAGAGTTTTACTCTGTGACACTCTTACAACATAAACATCAAACATCCACTATGAATCCACTATGAGTGTCAGGTTCGAATTCACCATTTCAGTAGAAAACAATTCCCCAAACAAAACTAGCAAATGTAAACAGGGGAGTGGAGAGTTCTGATGAAAGGTTTTGATTGTTAGCACCTCCCACGGCTACATAGGAGAGCATAGCCTTCATTCCCTCACGTTGAGAGAGTGGATCTCTTTGTACACTGAAATTGGGGCTTTTTCCAAAGTGCCTTGGCCTTCAAGATCCTTCAAAGACCACAGTGAACATAAAGAACAGTTATGTTATCCCTTTATGAGCACATCCCTCTCCTCTTATACTCTGGTGTTGATTGCTAGCTTTAAAGTAGTTTAATAGATCTCCTATTTTATTCTCTCTCTGTCTTTCTCTCTCTGAACCCCCCCCCCCCCTCTCTCTCTCTTCCCCCCAACACCCCCCCCCCCCCTCTCTCTCTCTCTTCCCCCCAACACCCCCCCCCCCCTCTCTCTCTCTCTTCCCCCCAACACCCCCCCCCCCCTCTCCTGGCTTTCACTTTCATTCCTGTTCTCTCTCAAATCCCCCCCAGGGGTACCAGAGAAGCCCAAGATCAACGGTTTCACTAAGCCAGCCATGGAAGGAGACCAGATCACTCTGACCTGCGTGACCTCGGGCAGCAAGCCTGCCGCAGACATCCGGTGGTACCGCAATGAGAAGGAGATCAAAGGTAGAGACCCGCTGAGGAACCCAGTGTGTGTCCAGTGTGTGTCCACTGTATGTTCAGTGTGTGCTTAGTCATAATTAACTGCTTCTTTAATAATGCGTTAAACAGCTCATTGTGTGCTGGCAAAACACTGGAGACCTTGTTACATTTAGATTCCTCATATGAACGGAGCCCCTTTACTCCACCAGCTAAATCTGTCCTGATGCCTCTACATTCATATTCTGTCCACATATAATTACAGCTATCATGTCGTCCCGGATACCACGCACACATTGCATGCAGCCATAGCAAAATTTGATATATGGAGATATATATTGCAAGTAGTTATTATTTAGTAATTTTGCCTACTATGGCTGTATATTGTAAAAAGATCAAAGATAAAGGCTCGCCACCTCACATTTGCATACGCAGTGTCAGACTGCAGAAAGGCTTACATGACCGTGTGTCTACACAGAATGCCTACATATCTCATATGTGGTGTAGATTCACGCTCCGGTGTGTGCTGTCATCCTGTTGCGTCTGATAAATGCCGGCGTCTGATAATGGTGCAGGTGAATAGTCGGCTGGATGGTGGCATTAAAAGCGAAGCATGGTACCGCAGCAGATGTGTGGGGGGCCGGGGGCCGATCTGCCTGCCTGGGGCTCCAAACAGGAGACTTCGACCACCACACTTGCACTTTGAGAAATGCAGCTGTAGTAATTAAGGAGCCGTGGGCCACGCTGGGTGATGGCTGGGTCCGACGCAGCAGAACCAGTGGTGCTGATCGCTTCATCATTAGGAATTTAGTCTTGAAACGCTGCTGAATACTCTCATGCGCACCTATGGACTGTGTGATTAAAAAACAACTGTAGGAGCACTGAGTGATTTAGTTTGTGTGTATATGAACAGGAAACTGCGTTTCAGGACCGAGCATCAGTGCTTAGCACTGGGAACCCAAAGGCAAGCTGATACCGGATTGCGGAAGGCCAACTCCTCACGGTGGACTCGGAAAGAATCTGATACGTTTGAGCCTTTGCTAGATCTTCTTAGTTGAAGTCTGATTAGAGACAAATGTCTACTTATTTAACCTAACTAATTAACAATTGATCAAACTTCATTTCATTCAATCTCTGATAGGGAAAAGGTTTTCTGGAATTATATTTCATCAAGGGATTACTGATGGTGTAGATGGAGTGTTGTGAGAATCAGCCTATTAAGTTCAAATCCTGCTGCAAACTGACAGTCTGATTTTCTCCCTGTATTGACTTAGATTACTGATACAATCTAGCCAATAACAATCAGTTTGTTTAGCCTCAGTGAAGCAGAATTAGAATTCCTCTAATTAACCGGGATTATTTTAAGATGGTAAACACCTTTTTTCGGGAGACCAGAGAGCATTTATAGAATGTGTGTGATCTAAAAGCAGATGTCAGTCATAACAGAAGAGGGTGGTATATATTCACACCTTCACACTCCTCTAGTTCTTCCATTGTAATTGGATGTAGAATTCACTTTCTGTTTCTTACTGGCATTCAAAGACTACAGCCAGAGAAGCACATTGTTGAACATAATTATGAGCATAGTTATGAGCGTAGTTAAGTATTGCAACGATCTTCTTCCTGGCTGGGAGAGCACGGCGCCGTGACTCGGGTGTCTTTGGTGCCGACACGTCGCCTCTCGCTTCTCTCGGGCTCGCTTAGAACTTTATACATTTAGGTGGAGAGAACTGGAAGAGATCTGCATAGAAGCGTTTGTGATGAAAAGCGATGGGACCTTTTGAGGTGAGCTGGAGGTGGAGGTTCTGTGGAGGGCTTCTGAGGGAGAGCACTGCTCTCCTTACAAAAGGTTCTGCGCGGCACGCTCCAACAGTCATTTCCGACGGCTCTTGTAAATAACCCATATTTTCTGCCGCGCTCTGTGCCGCGTACACATTAGTGTATCTAGATGTGTGTTGTCTGCTCCACCATAAGCCGGAGGAACCTTTCATCCGCCGTGCGCCACAGGGTGGGTTTTATTTCAGGATTTATAAGCACATGCCTTGGATCAGATTCCGGGTGGGATGAGGGTGGGTAGTTACGCGGCGCGGGGCTCGAGCTCGGCTGGCGACGGAGCGTTGGGGTCCCCACGTCGTCCGGGACGCAGCAGCCACACACGTTCTCACGCGCCTTCGAAGCAGTGATGGATGGATTCAATAAAATGGGGGCGTCTCAGATATGCAAAATGAGTTTGCGATGAGAGACATGGGAAGAGAGTTGGAGAGGGAGACGGAGGCGGAGGAAGAGAGGCCACTGAAATATACAGCACGGCCATCTTTGAAGCCGACGAAATAGGAAGCCAGCGCAGTACGCAGAGAAAGACGAGCATGACCAGGAGCTCACCTGCTCTTCCTCATCACTATCACCTGAGATTTGGGTTAAAGGTTAAAGGTCATTAACTTCTATGTGCCAGTTTATGATTGCAGCCACTCACAGTGTGCATCTGTGTGTGTGTGTGTGTGTGTGTGTGTGTGTGTGTGTGTGTGTGTGTGTCCATGTGTGTGCGTCCGTGTGTGTGTGTGTGTCTGTGTGCGTGTATATGTGTGTGTGTGTGTGTGTGTGTGTGTGTGTGTGTGTGTGTGTGTGTGCATGTGTGTGTGAGCGCTTTTGTGTGTGTGTGTGTGTGTGTGTGTGTGTGTGTGTCCATGTGTGTGCGTCCGTGTGTGTGTTTGTCTGTGTGCGTGTATATGTGTGTGTGTATATGTGTGAGCGCTTTTGTGTGTGTGCGTGCTTCTGTGTGTGTGTGTGTGTGTGCGTGTGTGTGTGTGTGTGCGTGCATGTGTGTTAGTGTGTGTGAGTGGGGGGAGGTGCCCATGTGTGTTTATGTGTTTGTACAGGTGAGGTGGTGGCTGTCATCACTGATTTCAGCACCTCTCCAGCACTCTCATGGTGTGATGAAGGCATTTATTTTGGAGCCCTGTCCTGGGAATTGTAGTCATACTGATGTGAAACACTGGGACTTTAGCACCATTCAGTCTGCTATTAAACCTCAGGCTCTGGGTCGCAGGCCATCTCTCTCTCTCTCTCTCTCTCTCTCTCTCTCTCTCTCTCTCTCTCTCTCTCTCTCTCTCTCTCTCTCTCTCTCTCTCTCTCTCTGTCTCTCTCTCTCTCTATCTCTCTCTCTCCCTTCTTGGCTTTTTTCCTCTGTCTCTCCCCCAGTCTGTCTTTGTGTTGAGTTCCTTTGTGTCCATACCTCACACAGCAATAAGTCTGTATCATTTTTCCTCTCTAAGCAAATCTTCTGAGATCAAATATTGCAGAGTAGTTCTGCAAGAGCATCACACCCCCTCCCCTCCTCTCCCTTCTTCTCTCTCTCTCTCCACTCCCCTCTCTCTCTCCACTCCTCTCTCTCTCTCTCTCTCCCCCACCTCCCCTTCCCTCCCCATCTCTTTCTCCTCCTCTCCTCTCTTCTCCTCTACCCTCCTCTATCCTCTCCCTCCCCCTCCCTCTCTGCCTCTCTCCCTTTCTCTCCCCTTCCCTCCCTCTCTCTCTTCCATCCTCTCTCTTTCGTCCTCTCTCTCTCTCTGGTGTCTCCTGATGTGTGTGTGTGTGTGTGTGTGTGTGTGTGTGTGTGTGTGTGTGTGTGGGGGGGGGGGGGGGGGGGTGTGTGAAACTGTAGAAATGCTACTTCCACACCTCATTTACTTACAGTTTACATTTGCTTCTATTGTTCTTCAGTAACAAACTTAAAATAGTCAGACTTTGTGGAATCAATCAGTAACCATATAAAAGGAATTCAGTCTGTTGGCTTGTGGATGAATAATGAATGAAACATGTGTGGGGCTAGTACTGGGGCTAGGGTTAGGGCTAGAGCTAAGGCTAGGGTTGGGTTGAGGGCTAGGATTAGGGCTAGGGCTAGGACTAGGGCTAGGGCTAGGGCTAGTCCACGTCCATGTCCACTGAGCTGGGTGATAATCCAGGTGTAACAGATGAGGAC